>NC_080549.1:2839207-2906707 GCF_028640845.1 Ahaetulla prasina | reverse complement strand
TAGAACAGAACAGAGTTGGAAAAGGACCTTGGAGGTTTTCTGGTCCATTTCCCTGCTCAAGCAGGAGCCCCCCCCCCCATAGCATTTCAGACAAATGATTGCCCAGTCTCTTCTAGGAAGCATCTCTGGTTAACTCTACATGCCCCCCAAGTCCACGTTGTAATACTCAGTGTGATTTATGCTATTTAAGGAGCATTCAAAAAAACTAATAATAATACTTAGTTTGTATATACACTTCTGACCTTTTTGCATTGAAAAAAAAATATGCACACAGACAAATGTTCATTTTTGATACCCGTGCACAGATCAGTATTCAGACTTAAATGCATAGTTCAGAAATATATTTTTCTCTCCCTGGCTCCTCTTACCAGATGAAGAACAATTATAAAAGACCTGCTAATATGGTCTTTTAGGCCTAAACAGCTTTAATACCATTTCCTTATCTTCGATCAATTTTATTATGGACGTCTAATTATATAGAAATGTGGGAATCACAATGTTAGACACATTTAACCTTCTTTGATCTCCCAGCATCCTTTGCACCAAGAGGCTGAAGGAGAGGCCAGGGCTGACGGACTGATAACCGAATGAGTGATTATCCGCCGTGTTAATGGACAATGATATAGGAAATTCTTCCATATGTACGGAATATTAATGAGGAGCTGCTCACGCTAAGATAAGACTTTGAGAAGTTCTTAGGAGCAGTTGCAAGCTCGCTGCGGAAAAAATAATGCAGAGGGGTAAGGTGCCAAGAATTACACAATCCCCCACCCGCAGAAAAAGGTTGGTGGGAGGGTTATTTTGGTTGCCTGGGGTGGAGAATGCAAATCTGAAGGGATCCCCAGCTCTCTTTTGGCTTTAAAACCAAAGTTCCTGCACACCAAAACAAACTAGACACAAGAACAGTTTTTTTCCCAAACGCCATCACTCTGCTAAACAAATAATTCCCTCAACACTGTCAAACTATTCACTAAGTGTGCATTACTATTAGTCTTCTTGTCGTTCCCATCACCCATCTCCTCCCACTTACGACTTTATGACTGTAACTTTGTTGCTTGTATCCTTACCATTTATATTGATATGAATTGTTAACTAGTGTGATTTGATTGCTTATTTGTGCCCCATGACTATATTAAGTGTTGTGCCTTAGGATTCTTCATGAATGTGTCTTGCATTTTTATGTACACTACACTGAGAGCATATGCACCAAAGACAAATTTCTTGTGTGTCCAATCACACTTGGCCAATAAAAAATTCTATTCTATTCTATTCTATTCTATTCTATTCTATTCTATTCTGTTCTGTTCTGTTCTGTTCTGTTCTGTTCTGTTCTGTTCTATTCTATTCTATTCTATTCTACTCTACTCTTATTCTATTCTATTCTATTCTATTCTATTCTATTCTATTCTATTCTATTCAGAAGGGCTGTAGAACAGACAGAAGCATAGAGTTGGCTTGCTAGAAAGGACCTGATCATCAGTCACAGTCTGTGCAGAGATAACCTTTCACATCCTTTTGACTTGGGCTGCTCAGAAATGAAAAGCCCCAAGTGTGAGCAGAGAAAAACCTATGGAAATGTTTGTCATAAACATATCCACCCATGTTCACCTCCTCAACTACACACACACACACACACACATACACACACACACACACACACACACAAACCCAACCACAAGGATGGAAAAGCAATTGCTGAGATTTGTTAACCAAAGATGGTTGTGATCAACAAATCAAGAAGTAGCTAATTGACTTGAAGGCATACTTAGCTCTAGTATATTTGTAAAGCACCTGTTAATGGGCCAATTGGCATTACACACACACACACACACACACACACAATATTTACAGATTTGCCCATCCAGTAGCACCTAATTACCAACAATGGGTTTCTGAGTTTCCAAGCAGAGGCATAAGATCCTCTGTTTAAAAACAACAACAACAACTAATGAGGTGTTAGATGTCAACAAAATATCCTCCTCAAGCTGGAAGAGAATTATAGTCCCTGTGAACTATTATTTTTTATTTCATACGGAGATGTGTTTAGTTCCTAGCCTCTTTCTCAGTCATTTCTCAAAGCAGTTTGCAGGAAAACCCTGGTCACCAAAGCAGAAATGGTTTTCATCTGAGCTGTTAAAAATTAAAACAAAAGGCAGCTTCCTTTAAAAAGATGCCTTAGGATAGAATTTTTTTTCAATTAGCCAAGTGTGATTGGATACACAAGGAATTTGTCTTGGTGCATGTGCTCTCAGTGTACATAAAAGAAAAGATATCTTCATCAATAAGGGACAACACTTACAACACTTAATGAGAGTCATAGGGTACAAATAAGCCATCAGGAAACAATATCAATATAAATCGTAAGGATACAAGCAACAAAGTTACAGGCATACAGTCATAAGTGGAAGGAGATGGGTTCTGGGAACCACGAGAAGATTAGTAGTAGTGCAGACAGGTTGCAAAAGTGAGTGGAGGACGCGCAAATCTCAAATAGGATTTCATTGGCTCGCCTGGCACATCCTACAAGCCGAAGAATTAAAAATCAAAAAAGGAGCAATCGGTTTGGGGAAAATTGTAAAGCAGAATTCACCTCAAATCAGAAGAAGAAGAAGTTTTGTTGGGTTTAAAAGGTTTAGCATTTGCAACTGAGCCACCACTCACCGAGCAGAGCCCCCATCCTCATTTCAAGGAAATTTTTCTCTAACAAAATGGCTACGTGTATATAAAACAAACAAATGTTAAAACCACGAATGTGAACCTAGTGACTGCATAACATTTTGGGCAGCTTCACAACATGTAGTCATTTAAGCCTAGTTTGCAGAGGGGAAGTGTGAAGTGTTGTTGCTTGAACCCAAACAAAGCCACCAAGATGCGGCTGTTAGGCTTTTAAATCGCTCCTGGCTCCTTTTGGCTGATGGGCAGATCAAACCCATGATCACTGCTGAGATTTCCAGCAATTTAGAATAGAATAGAATAGAATAGAATAGAATAGAATAGAATAGAATAGAATAGAATAGAATAGAATAGAATAGAATAGAATAGAATTCTTTATTGGCCAAGTGTGATTGGACACACACGGAATTTGTCTTTGGTGCACAGGCTCTCCGTGTACATAATAGAAAAGATACAGTTCATCAAGAATCAAAATGAGAATCATAGGGAAACAATATCAATATAAATCGTAAGGATAAAAGCAACAAGGTTAGAGTCATACAGTCGTAAGTGGGAGGAGATGGGTGATGGGAACGATGTGAAGATTAATAATAATAGTAATACAGACTTAGTGAATAGTTTTAGAATAGAATAGAATAGAATTTTTTATTGGTCAAGTGTGATTGGATACACAAGGCATTTGGCCCAAAAAAAGATTTTAAAAGTAAAAATAAAAAGCCTCTGATGATCACGTGGCTATGCTGGGATCGTCAGAACTTTTTAAAAGCAATTTTTCTACAACCTCTTTGGCCAAAGAGGTTGTAAAAAAAATGCTTTTAAAAGTAAAAAAAAAAAGTTGGCCATGCCTACCCAGTCACATTATCCCCCCCCAAGCCACGCCCACAGAACTGGTAGTAACAAATTTTACATTTCACCACTGGTCTATAGATATTTTCACAGCCCTCTTTTTGATTCGTGATATATTCAGGTCCTCAGTGGAAGGCTGGTGGGTAGCCATTGTTTTTTTCTGCAGTTCTAATGATCCTCTGAAGTCTGTGTCTGTCTTGTTGGGTTGCAGAACCGAACCAGACAGTTATAGAGGTGCAGATGACAGACTCAATCATTCCTCTGTAGAACTGGATCAGCAGCTCTTTGGGCAGTTTGAGCTTTTGAGTTGGTGCAGAAAGAACATTCTTTGTTGTGCTTTTTTGATGATGTTTTTGATGTTAGGTATCCATTTTAAGTCTTGGGATATGGTAGAACCTAGAAATTTGAAGGTCTCTACTGTTGATACTGTGCTGTCTAGTATTGTAAAAGGGGAAGTATGGAAGGGTTTCTCCTAAAGTCTACCACCATTTCTACGGTTTTGAGTGTGTCACATTTCATAGTCACTTCCCACACAAATCTTGTTGTAAATAAGTCAGCCCCCTTTTTAAAAAGTTTTATTAAGGTTTGCTAGCATTGAAGAAAATAAAGATTTTTCAAAAAAAACAACCCAGGGAAGCGCAAGAGAAAGGAGGAAAAAAAAGAGAATAAAAGGTGTTGACTTCTGACATTTTCCAACACAGTAAAATCAATCGGGAAAGAACTAGAAGGGACCTCGGAGGTCTTCTAGTCCAACCCCCAGCTCAAGAAGGAGACCTTAAAGCAGCGGTCACCAACTGGTGGTCCGTGGATCATTGGTAGTCCATGAGAAAATTTCGGTGGTCCGCAAAAAAATTATTTGCATTTTTTATATAGCACTAAATACTATTTATCTTTTTTTAAAAAATCATATTAGTGGTCCGCAAGATTTAAAATAATGAATTTAGTGGTCCGTGAGGTCCAAAAAGTTGGTGACCCCTGCCTTAGACCATTTCAGGCAAGTAGCTGTCTAATCTCTTCTTAAAAACCTCCAGCGATGGAGAATCCACAACTTCTGGTGGCAGGCTGTTCCCCTGGCTAATTGTCCTCACTGTTAGGAAGCTTCTCCTTAATTCCAAGTTGCTTCTCTCCTTAATGAATTCCCATTCATTGTTTCTTGTTCTGCCCTCAGGTGCTTTGGAGAATAAATTGACCCCCCTCTCCTTTGTGGCAGCCCCTCAAATACTGGAATACTGCTATCATGTCCCCCCCTAGTTCTTCTTTCCTCTACATTTATAATCTTAACTTTTTTACATTACCTATAATTATTACAAGCCAGTTCTCTAACTACCCCATTATTAAACCTTTTCTTTCTTTTCCTTTCTATTACAAACATCAAAACCAGGAGCCACATATCCCCATAGAAACAAGACCAAATAATATCTCTTTTGTTTACGTTTTACATGGACAATTTACGCTGCCATCTTAAACCAAATCCATTTTTCTCCTTTGGTGGGTAATGTTATATATATATATATATATATATATATATATATATATATATATATATATATATATATATATATATATGTATATATATATATATATATATATATATATATATATATATATATATATGTATGTATGTATGTATTTCTATTTAGACTTGTTAATCTTTCTAACCCGTCTTCATCTGTATGAACAAAATCCCTTAAACTCTTCCAAATCGTTTGCTTAACCTTCAAAAGGAAAAGCTGAAACGTTTCTTCCAAAAATGAATATCGAAGTGGTATATTGGAGCCTCAATCTCTCTAAGATGTTTTCCTCTTTCTGAATTGTACTCCTAATTTTTCTTTTTAGGAAATTTTTAGAAAGGCGGGGAAGGAAGAAATGCCACGGATATCGTCACATTGGGGGGTAGGGGGAGTGGAAATTGGAAAATAAACCTGGATGAGTTTTGCAAAACTGTTTGATGGGATTTCGGGCAATAAATCTCCCAGGAAGAGGTTTTGAACAAGAAGATGGGCATTAAAAAAGACTGGGATTGTTTTTGTTTTTGTTCTGTGCCTATTTTTCTTCTCTCTTTTTTGGGTCTTTTAATGACCCTGTCATCCCTCACGTTGGGGTAGAGTTGGGGCAATTGAATGGAACTGAGTGTTTACTGGCCGGATGCCCTTCCTGTTGCCGATGCAGAGTTCACAGCAGATAATTATCCAGAGAGAGAAATATCTGTCGCTACCTAGGATCGAACTCACAGCCTCCTGATCGTGAGGCGAGAGCTCCACCTCTAGGCCACTGCACCACTCTCCCTGTGCCTATTGATAGCAGCAACCAATTTGCTGTACAGGTAGTCCTCGACTTACAACCGTTCATTTAGTGACCGTTCAGCGTTACAACAGCACTGAAAAAAAGTGATTTATGTCCAGTTTTCTCACAACTCTTGCAGCCTCCCGGGGGGTCACGTGATCAAAATCCAGGCACTTGGCAACTGGCATGTACTTGTGACGGTTGCAGGGTCCCAAGGTCACGTGATCCCCATTTGCGACCTTCCCGAATGGCTCCTGACAAGCGAAGTCAATGGGGGGGAGCTGGATTCACTTAACGACCGCCTGATTCGCTTAACAACAGTGGATTCGCTTAACAACAGTGGGGGGGGGAAAGATCACAAAATGGGGCAAAACTCACTTAACAGCTGCCTTACTTAGCAGTGGAAATGTTGAGTTCCACCACGGTCGTAAACCGAGGACTACTTACAGTGTCCTTCCCTTGAGGACGAAGGTTTAATTTACACTTCTGAGTCATCCAGGCCTGAGATGGATTTCTTTTGAAGATCCTCCCCGTGAACGGGACTCCATTCGACCTTCCAGTGGTAGGTAGTTCTGCAAGTTAAGCCCAGATTCTATCTACAGATGCCTCTGTTTTGACCCTCCTCGGTCTCCTCTGGGCCCATGCCATAAGGCAGCCTTCGGAAAAGACCTTCTTAATGTCTTCAGCAAGAGCAACACAACTCTGACTTCCAAAAATGACAACTCAAGACCTCCAAAGCTTTAAAAGGCCTCACTGCACATTTAGCAAGAGAGAGAAAGAAATAATAATAATAATGATAATAAAAATCACAGTCACCTTAAAGAAAGGGGATTGACTGGATGACCTTCACTAGGTAGAGGCAGCGATTTCTCTCTCTCTGGGCACACTGGGAATATATCTGCTGAACAAAACTCCTCATTGGCAACAGGAAGAGCATCCGGCCAGTAAACACTCTGCCAGCTGCATTCAGTTGTCCAGACTCCAACCCTGCAAAGGGATTAGGGGGTCGTTAAAAGAGGATGATGATGATTGACTGGATGGCCTTCAGGTTCCTTCTTCAAAAGTATTCCCAGAGGTCTTATTTTAAAAGAAACAGAGAGAGAGAGAGAGAGAGAGAAGAGAAGAGAAGAGAAGAGAAGAGAAGACTTCTGGCTTTTCCCAAGCCAGATGATCAGAGACAGCAACCAGCTTCCAACCAGCTCTCTTCCTTTTGAAATGTTAAAAGTTGAGAAACATAATTAAACTTGGAGGGGCATTAACATTTATATAAAATATAAACCCTGTTGCTTATCCTGAAATGCCAAACAAATTACGATGGGGAACATTATATAAAAAGAGAGAGAGAGGGAGAAACACGCGCAGGAGAAGCCGAAGCTGAAAGCAAGAAGCGCACTTACTTATCAGGGGTAATATTTGAAATTATTGCTGTAACTACAACTCTAAATTGCGTAAGATGCCTTAAATACGGGGGCCCGGACATTTACATACTGATTTCATGAGCAAAGCAAAAGGTATTTGCCAGTAACAGCGAAGGACTCAGCAATTTTATTGTCTGAATAATCCTGGTTCGCTCTGATATGAAAATTCAATTATTTTAGCACTGGCCCACTCATTAAATTTTGACAAGGAGGACAGGAACAGGGGGAGCTGGGTGGCGTCGAAGAAAAACCCGAGGTGCTCATCTGCTCTCAAGACGGATTTGAAAATGCAGGATTTTTATAGGACAAGATTATCTGTAGGTCCCCTTTCTCTCTCTCTCTCTCTCTCTCTCAAATACATTGTTATAAGCAACATTGGGTAACTTTATAGATATCCAACTTCATTTGCGGTAAATATATATATATATGTTAAAACACACACACACAATCTCCAACCTTCTTACAGGAGTTTTTTTTCTCATTTTCTTCTGCTTTCCTTTTTTTTTTTTTTCCTCTTTATGGGTTGGGACATAGATTTCTGCATATTTTTAAGGATCTGGGTTTCCTCTAGGAACTCGTTCACACCATCCTTAATAGTGTTTCTTTTATATTTAGATGAACAGGGCCATTCAAAACAACTTTGCATTTGCAAAATACCTGGAGCTAAATCTATATTTTTTTTAGAATATTCCCAAATTCCAATTGTTTTGTTCAATATAACTTTGCACTTGTAAAATACCTGGAGCTAAATCCATATTTATTTATTTATTTAGAAGATTCCCAAATTCCAGTTGTTTTCTTCAAAATAACTTTGCACTTAGAAAATGATGTTGTTAGTTGCGAAGTCATGTCCGACCCATTGCAACCCCATGGACAGCATTCCTCCAGGCCTTCCTATCCTCTACCATCCTCTGGAGTCCATTTAAACTCATGCCTACTGCTTCAGTGACTCCATCCAGCCACCTCGTTCTCTGGAAAATACCTGGAGCTAAATCCATACTTTTTTTTTTTAGAAGATTCCCAAATTCCAGTTGTTTTATTTCAAGTGCGTACCAGCAGAAGAAGAACCATCAGCGTCATACGCTGTTCATGAAAAAGCCAGTGTCTCTATATATTGGATTTTCTAAACTGGAAAGCATTAGTTCTGAGACTACAAAAGCTGAGTTTTGCTACCTTGTGCAACATTGCAGCAATTACCCTTTGAGAAAGCGCTACCCAATCATTTTGGCTCCGTCTCATAGCCAGCTTTAAAACAAGGAAAACTTGTGAGGTAAATTTGAATTGGAGAGTGAATTAAAAAACATTCAAAATGGACCATTCTTGTCTAACCTCATGCCTTCTGGGCATGCCATGATGGGTGGACAGAGTCTAAAATGAAAAGATGCAAACCGGAAAGAATGGATAGAAAACTAATCGAGGAGAGACCCAGCCTGGAACTGTGGAGAAAGTTTCTAACACTGAGGACAATTAACCAGTGGAAGAGAAGTTGCCTTCAGAAGTTGTGGGAGCTTCATCACTGGAGGTTTTTAAGAAAAGACTGGGCAGCTACTTGTCTGAAATGGGATAAGGTCTCCTGCTCGAGCTGGGGGTTGGACTAGAAGACCTCCAAGGTCACTTCCAGCTCTATTCTGATTCTGATTCAATGACTGTTTGATTGATGTGCCATCAAGCCAGTGTCAATAGAACAGCAGAGTTGGAAAGGACCTTGGAGGTCTTCTAGTCCAATTCTAGTTCAAGCAGGAGACCCTCTACCATTTGTGACAAAGGGTTATCCAATATCTTCTTAAAGACCTCCAGTATTGGAGCACCCACAACTTCTGAAGACAAGGGGTTCCACTGGTTGATTGTTCTCACTGACTGGAAATTTCTCCTTAGTTCTAGATTGCTTCTGTCCTTGTTTAGTTTCCACCCATTGCTTCTTCTCCTGCCCTCGGATGCTTTGGAGAATAGATTGACAATAACGCCATGGATAGTTGATCTCCGTGGTGATCTGTCCCCAACCAGGTCTTTCAAATCTTCCAATGTGACCTCATCTCCATGGTCACTAAGTCCATCCACCTTGTTGCTGGTTCTCCTCTCCTTCTCATTTCTTTCTTTTCTCTTGACTTAACCGAGGAAAGTAAAGTAAGTCTCCTTTAATCACCACAAATTTCAACAATAAATGAAAAAGGGAAGGTGTGTTTCACACATCAACCCATATATATATATATATATATATATACATATTTGTTTTCTGAGGTTTTCGCGGGTGTTTGTATGTAGGTCTTTGGTTATTCGGGTTTTCTCCCGCGTAAAATTGGAAGTGTCTTGGCGACGTTTCGACGAAGTCTCATTCGTCATCTTCAGGCTTCAGCTTCGCTCCCAGAAGCATGAAGCTGAAGCCTGAAGATGACAAATGAGACTTCGTCGAAACGTCGCCAAGACACTTCCAATTTTACATGGGAGAAAACCCGAATAACCAAAGACCTACATATATACATATACATATACATACACACACACACACACATATGTTTTCTGATCACACATTGCTCCTAGAAGCAAGAAGCAGAAGACACCAGCCTGAAGATGACGCATGAGACTTCATCGAAACATCGCCAAAACACTTCCAATTTTACGTGGGAGAAAACCCGAATAACCAAAGACCTACATATACATACATACATACATACAAACATATATCTATATATATATCTATATCTATATATATATCTATATCTATATATATATATATCTCACAATGTAATTTTCAAAGGTGAAGAACCTTGAACAAAAAAATAGATTGCAGTTTTATTCCTTGAGATTTGGGAAGGAGGGGGTTTCAGGAAAGAACTATCAGTAATCTCAATTTCTTGAAAAGAATTGGTTTATCATTTTTCCCCTCCCTCCCCTCCCTCCTTCCCTCCCTCTCTTTCTCCCTTTCTCTCTTCTAAATTTAATTAATGTTTCTGAAGGTCATATGCTTTCTTGATCTCTGATCTATCTGGGGTGTCATTCATTCAGAAAATAGTCTTTGCTTTACCTTGATAGAGAATTAAAAAATTCCCTTACCATTACTATTTGTGTATATTTATTATCATCAGCCTAAATCAATCCACTGCAGGCTGAAAACCACGCACAGTCATCTTAACAAGCAGGTCCAACCAAAAACAGATAGTTCTTGGCTTACGACCAAAATTCCTCTTGCTCAGCAAGACGTTTGTTACGTGAGTTTCAAGACCCGTCTTGCCACCGTTGTTAAGCGAATCGCTGCCATTGTTCAGTTAATAACACAATTGTTAAGTGGATCTGGCTTTGCTGGTCAGAAGGTTGCAAAACAGGGAACCACTGACTTCTGGGACACGGCAACCGTCATAAATATGAGTCAGTTGCCAAGCTTCTGAATTTGGATCATGCGACCACCAGGAGGTTGCAACGGCCCTAAATGTGGAAAACGGGCGTCCGTTGCTTTTCCTTCAGGGTCGTTGTAACTTGGAACGGCCACTAAATGACCGGATGTAAGTCAGTGGTGAAATTCATTTTTTTTTTACTATCGGTTCTGTGGGCGTGGCTTGGTGGGCATGGCTTGGTGGGCGTGGCTTGGTGGGTGTGGCAGGGGAAGGATACTGTAAAATCCCCATTCCCTCCCCACTCCTGGGGGAAGGATATTGCAAAATCTCCACTCGCTCCCCACTCTGGGACCAGCCAGAGGTGGTATTTGCCGGTTCTCCAAACTACCGTATATACTCGAGTATAAGCCGAGTTTTTCAGCACGTTTTTTGTGCTGAAAACGTCCTAAACTTATACTCGAGTCCCCAGTTTACCCCAGTTTTTGGGGTAAAATTGGGGACCTCGGCTTATACTCGAGTATAAGCCGAGTTTTTTTTCTTCTTTTTCACATTATACGGATGGCGCAAACTTGGCGGGCTTTTGCATTAGCTGGGAAGCCCTGCCGGTGCAGTGAGAGGGCGGGCGGGAGCCGCCAGCCTTCTCGGCTGAGGAGGAGGTTTCTGACCGTAGCTGCCTCATTTCCCACCCTCGGCTTATACTCGAGTCCCCAGTTTACCCCAGTTTTTTGGGGTAAAATTGGGGACCTCGGCTTATACTCGGATCGGCTTATATTCGAGTATATACGGTACTCAAAATTTCTGCTACCGGTTCGCCAGAACCTGTCATAACCTGCTGGGTTTCACCTCTGATGTAAGTCAAGGATTCCCTGCGGATGATTTTCCAACTTTTCGGTCTAGAAGAGAGAAAGAGCGAGCGTGTTAAAAACTCTCCGAGAAGAACAAAAACCTGGGTCTCTCTCTCTGCCCTGAATCCAACACTTGCAACATTATAAGACATGGGCCTGTCTGTCTGTCGGTCGGTCAGTCTGTCTCTTCCTCCCCTCCCCGTCTGTGGGTGTGCAGGTATGTGTCTCAGTTGAGCCATTTGGAAGGGGACCCTGAAGGACTTCTAGTCCAACTCTCTGCTCAGGCAGGAGATCCTACACCATTTCAGACAAATGGTTGTCCAATCTCTTCTTCAAAACTTCCAGTGTTGGAGCATTCACAACTTCTGCAGGCAAGTTGTTCCACTGATTAATTGTTCCTACCCTCAGGAAATTTCTCCTTAGTTCTAGGTTGCTTCTCTCCTTGGTTAGTTTCCACCCATTGCTTCTTGTCCTGCCTTCGGGTGCTTTGGAGAATAACTTGATTTCCTCTTCTTTGTGGCAGCCCCTCAAATACTGGAAGACTACTATTATGTCATCCTTAGTCCTTCTCTTCTGAACTTTTACAGAATACAGAATAACAGAGTTGGAAGGGACCCTGGAGGTCTTCTAGTCCGACACCCTGCTCAGGCAGGAAACCCTATATAGTATTTGAGACAAATGGTTGTCCAATCTCTTCTCAAAAAACTCCAGCAATGGAGGCAAGCTGGTTAATTGTTCTCACTGTCAGGAAATTTCTCCTTGGTTCTAGGTTGCTTCTCTCCTTGATGAGTTTCTATCCGTTGCTTCTTGTCCTGCCTTCAGGTGCTTTGGAGAATAGTTTGACTCCCTCTTCTTTGTGGCAGCCCCTGAGATATTGGAAGACTGCTATCATGTCACTCCTAGTCCTTCTTTTCATCAAATTAGACATACCCACTTCCAGCAACTTACTATTTGGGATAGTACGTTCTAGGTAAGCAGACTTTTCTCTTGCATTACTTTCTGCTGGCTAGAAAGAAAGTGGATTATTTTTTTTAGATAATGGAATTCAGCCGAGCGCTAAATTGTAACCAGGTTTCTATCGGGACGTTGGGACAATGGGAACAGCATTCATATCGTGGCATTGCAAAGAGCAGGCAATTAGGTAACTGAAGACTTTAAAAATAACTTAAAACAACCATTGAAATCCAGGTAATGTCCCCGGACCTTCTCCGGGGCGATGTGGGACTGGCAGCCCCTTTTCGAGAGGGAAATTACGGACAAGGTGTGCGTAGTCATATCTGCAAAGCAGAGATCTGTCATTTTGCGGTCATTACGCACAAATGCTGCGGGATTGAATATCTCTTTCCCACAAATTCAGAGGGTTCCGAGCGAAGAGAGAGGGATGGTGTAACATTACCTGCTCAATTGTGCTTCTCATTCACCATTCACAATCCTCCCTTGGCAAAATTCAGGCTTGTGCATCTGCCAAGAAGCGTCTCTCACAAAGGCAACGTGGGGGGGGGGAACCTTGGTTTTGCACAACACCAGTGTGTCTTTCCCCCCCCCCTTCTCCCGCCATCCCCCCTCCTTTCAGCAGATTTCGGCTTAATTGGCTAAATGATAGCAAGCCTTTGGAGAGTCCCATTGGATTAAAAAACCTTGAAAAACTCTCTCTCTCTCTTTTTATTATTATTATTTCCCAAGACAAAAGGAATACCTTAATTCAGTCTCATGTTTGTCCCTCATCTCTCCACACAGTCTTTTTTTTTTAAGAATAGAATAGAATTCTTTTATTACACCAAATGTGATTGGACACACAAGGAATTTGTCTTTGGTGCATACGCTCTCAGTGTACATCAAGAAAAAATAAAATACATTCGTCAAGAATCATAAGATACAACACTTAGCGATAGCCATAGGTCACTAATAAGCAATCAAATCGTGCTAGGAAACAAATCAAACAATATAAATTGTAAACATACAAGCAACATGGTTATAGCCATAAGTGTGAAGAGATAGGTACTAGGAAGGATGAGAATAATAATAGCAATGCAGCCTTAGTGAATAGTTTGACAGTGTTGAGGGAATTAGTTGTTTAGCAGAGTGATGGCGTTCGGGAAAAAGCTGTCCTTGTGTCTAGTTGTTCTACTGTGCAGTTTTTCCCTCCCACAGTTTTTCTGTGGACGTGGCTTTGTGGGCGTGGCAGGGGAAGGATACTGCAAAATCTCCATTCCCACCCCACTCTGGGAAAAGCCAGAAGTGGTATTTGCCGGTTCTCTGAACTACTCAAAATTTCCACTACCGGTTCTCCAGAACCTGTCAGAACCTGTTGGATTTCACCCCTGGAAGGCAGGTTGGTGGCAATTGTTTTTTCTGCAGTTCTAATTATCCTTTGAAGTCTGTGTATGTCTTGTTTGGTTGCAGAGCCAAACCAGAGGTACAGATGACAGGCTCTCTTCCAATGAAGAGTGGAAATGACTTGTAGAGATATGCAACCTGGAGCCTTTCAAGTACAGAGAAAGTATTAAGTTGCTCTTACAAAGAAAATTAATAATGTGACTTGACTGTCTCCATCTATGGTTATTTCTATTCATTTTCCTTTCCTCTGATTTTTTTCTTCCTCTTGACTGTGGAAGGAAACTCCAGAGCCTATCCATTAGAATAGAATAGAATAGAATAGAATAGAATAGAATAGAATGGAATGGAATGGAATGGAATGGAATGGAATGGAATGGAATGGAATGGAATGGAACGGAACGGAACGGAACGGAACGGAACAGAACAGAATAGAATAGAATAGACTATTTTATTGGCCAAGTGTGATTGCACACACAAGGAATTTGTCTTGGTGCATACACTGTCAGCGTACATAAAAGAAAAGATCATCAAGAATTCTAAGGTACAACACTTAATGATAGTCATAGGGTACAAATAAGCAATCAGGAAACAATCATTATTTTGTAAACTATTAATAAGTCTGGAGACATGTACATATATGCATCTCATAAAAAGATATTTAAAGACCTGTGTTCTGACAGACGAGCAAAATTCAAAACACACTGACAACGTCTCCTCGAATGGTAACAAAATATTTTGCAACCAAATGGCCAAGCTTGGAGCTCAAACCAACAGTGTAAAAAGATATATATTTCCTCTGATTAAAAAATATGTTGGAGCTGAGTATAACAAAATCATTGCGGTATGTGTAAAATAACCTAAAAGAGAAATGTAAAGCATTACATTCAAAAGCTCAAGGAGACATCCAAATATCCAAAGATTGCCTTGAATCTGAGCAAGAAAAGAACATTTAAAGATCCGAATAAAACTCTAATTTCTGTGTCTTCAATAACAGAATTGTTCCCAATCCAAGGGCTTTAGTTAATCTATTTGCTTGATCAATTACAGATCAGGGATTTCTAAATACCTGTGAGCTTCAAAAAAAATTATAACAAAGAAAGGGGTCTTAATTCTTCTTATATGCCAGGGATTTTTCCTCCTTCCCAAGTTGAGTTGGGGAAATTTTCTCCAGGGAGTTTAAAGAGATTTAGAATTCTGAAGCTTTGATGTGTTGATGAAATTTAAGTACACAGCCTTTTGAGAACTAAAGTGGGGTCTTTGTGTTTTATCCTGTGAATTTGTGATCCTTCACTGAGAAAACCTTCCATTTCAGATCTCCCCTGGCTACTAAAACAAGTTTCATATCTGAGGGTTTTTAAAAAAGTTTTTGAATGTCACCATTCTCTGTTCTGGGATCAATAATAGTAGAGGAATATCCATAAAATATAATTTATTCATTCCCCTTTGCAATGTTCAGCGGCCAAGAAGTTTTAGATGCATCCAGCAAGATCCACCAACAATTTCCTCTTTGGAGTTGAGCATTATTGGTGACTCAACCTAAGGCTGTATTTTGTGACCTATTTTCACCTGGAGGAATAAACTGTGTCCAATTACCTCTGGTTGGAACAGTCACAATTCTCTGTGCTGGGATCAATAATGGTGGAGGAACATCCATAAAATATATTCTTATTTTTCATCCATATATTTTCATCCAATATGTTCCTCCATAAAATTCTTCTTGGATGAGAAGCGAAACGTCTTCAAAGAAAAACCAGAAAGTCCAGTTGCCTCTTGAAAAAAGCACCTTTGGGACAACCAGGACCTGGATGAAGGAGAATCTCCAGAGACAATAAAATAGAAGAGAAGAGAAGAGAAGAGAAGAGAAGAGAAGAGAAGAGAAGAGAAGAGAAGAGAAGAGAAGAGAAGAGTTGGAAGGGACCTTGGAGATCTTCTAGTCCAGCCCCCTGCTTAGGCAGCAGACCCTATACTATTTCAGACAAATGGTTCTCCAATCTCTTCTTAAAAGCTTCCAGTGTTGGAGCATTCAGAACTTCTGGAGGCAGGTTGTTCCACTGATTAATTGTTCTAATTGTCAAGAAATTTCTCCTTAGTTCTAAGTTGCTTCTCTCTTTGATTAGTTTCCACCCATTGCTACTTGTCCTACCCTCAGGGGCTTTGGAGAATAGCTTCACTCCCTCTTCTTTGGGGCAGCCCCTGAGATATTGGAACACTGCTATCATGTCTCCCCTAGTCCTTCTTGTCATTAAACTCAACATACCCAGTTCCTGCAACTGTTCCTCTTATGTTTTAGCCTCCAGTCCCCTAATCACCTTTGTTGCTCTTCTCTGCACTCTTTCCAGAGTCTCAACATCTTTTTTACATTGTGGCTACCAAAATTGGATGCAGGATTCCAAGGGTGACCTTATCAAGGCCTTATAAACTGGTATATACTTTATCCATCCTGCTTTGCAATGCACAACGGCCAAGGAGTTTTAGATGTGTTCATCCAAGTTCACCAACTATCCTGTCTTTTGAGTTGGGAATTATTGGTGGAACTGAGGACTCAGCCCAAAGGTTGTATTTTACGTCCTATTTTTCACCTGGAGAATTACTTGGCGTCGACTTCTATTTGCTTGGAAAACAGCAACACGCAAACAAGGTTTGGTTGGTTTTCATTTCTTGGAACGGGCCCGTTTTTAACAGTTTTTAACGTTAACATCTCACCTGAGAATCCAGATTCTTCTTCTTCACCCGGTTTTCTTTCCTGCCTTGGCTGCTTTGTCCTGATCAGATATTTATCATACGCGGAATATCAACAATAGCTTTCATGAGCATATTGTCAACTTTTGTATGAAGCAATCTCCCCTTTCAATGATGTGAGTCTGGAATGCCGCATCGTTTCATTCTTCCCTCTTTTTGTGCTGGGTCTGGATTCTTGTCTGAATGTCACAAAATGATAACAGGACAAGTTTTCAATTGTTCATTAGGGCTTTTCAGCTGTGTGTTTCATTGTTTGAGGAGGGAGGGAGGAGGAAAGGTTGGGAAAGATGGCACACCATCACCCCGTAAGTAAGTAAGTGTATATTTTATGTTGCGGAATGCAAGTCAATATCATTTTGCAGCTGCCAATGTGGTGGCAGGCCTAATGATGATCAATGATGATCAATAATGATGATCAATGATGATCAGGGTTCCAAGTAAAACCCCCAACGAAAGAAAATTCCGAGGCTTGAGTTTCCTCAAAGTTATATTTTATTAGGTAAAGGTTCCCTTTGCACATATGTGCTAGTTGTTCCCGACTCTAGGGGGCAGTGCTCATCTCCGTTTCAAAGCCGAAGAGCCAGCGCTGTCCGAAGACGTCTCCATGGTCCTGTGGCTGGCATGACTCAACACCAAAGGTGCACGGAATGCCGTTCTCTTCCCACCAAAGGTGGTTCCTATTTTTCTACTTGCATTTTTTATGTACTTTCAAATTGCTAGGTTGGCAGAAGCTGGGACAAGGACCGGGAGCTCACCCCGTTATGCGGCACTAGGGATTCAAACCACCGAACTGCCAACCTTTCAATCGACAAGCTCAGTGTCTTAGCCACTGAGCCAGAGATATCATATTGGCACATCTGGGAAAAGCCGAATCGGAAAGCTTCCAGGTTTTCCCCACCCAAAAGAAAGTCCAAGCCCCTGCCCAACATCCACAAGTCCATCACATGGTCCAATCAAACCACCATCCCAACTGGAGACGCCTCCCAGTTCCAGCCTTCCAGGTGCAGGGTAAGATGTCCTTGACCCTCTGAGAAAGGAATGTTATTATGAATACGTATCACCCTGGCTCCATACAATCCCCCCTCCCAGTTTCCCACAGTAGTAGTAAATGTGGCAGGCCTGAAGATCCAATGAAAAATATGGCTTCCAGGCCTGACAGATGGTTTAGAAGACCATTCATGGACCGTAAGAGCTTTTGAAGGTGATGCCCAACATAGAAATCTGTAGAATTTACCTGAGGTTCACCTGAGTACCAATTTCACTCTGCAATTGATCCAAAAAAAAAAGCACCTCGAAGCAAAGGAATACATTTTAGACAAAGAAGCCAGCATAGCATTTGGGAGTGAAACACAATTTGCTTCTCCTAGGAGTTGGCAACAGGTGCTCCTTGGGTTACAACTGCAGTTGGGACATTGCTAAGCGAGAGGGATGCTAAGGCAGTCACACCAGATTTTACGGTCATTTTGCCAAAGTTGTTAAACAAATCATTGTGTTTGTCAAGAAAATGCTAAGTAGTTGACAGGAGGAGGAGGGCAGGAGGAGGAGGGCAGGAAAGCGGGAGTAGAGGGGATGGGGAGGAGGATAAGAGGAGGAGGAAAAGAGGAGAAGGAGGAAGAAAAGAGGAAGAGGAGGAGAGGAAGAGAAGGAGGGGAGAAAGGAGGGAGTAGAGGGGAGGAGGAGGCTAAGAGGAGGAGGAGGAAAAGAGAAGGAGGAGGAAATGAAGAGGAGGAGGAGGAGAGGAGGAGGAGGAGGGGGCAGGAGGAGGGGAGGAAGGATGGAGTAGAGGGGAGGAGGAGGAGGATAAGAGGAGGAGGAGGAGGAAGAAAAGAGGAAGAGGAGGGCAGAGGAGGAAGAGGTGATTCTTCGGTGGTCTCTGAGCTTGGTTGTTTTCTTGTAGACCTTTCTTTACCCAGCCAGGTATCATCATCATCTGTGCTAGGAGAGAGTAGGGTTTGTGGAGGAGGAGGTGGGGAGGGCGGCTGTGTGGTCTGTGGTGCTCTCTGAGCTTGGCTGTTTTCTTGCAGACCTTTCATGACCCAACTAGGTAACATCATCAGTGCTACATGAAGCACCTTTTCCAGTATTCCACACTTATCTTTTTTTTGTGTTTGTTTGTTTGTAACAGGCCCTCAAAGCTATCTTAGATACTTTGCCAGGAGCTACAATTGCTCAGGTTTGGTTTTGTCTTTTTAATCTGACAGTGTAAAAAAAAAAAATCACAACTATTTTCCCTCAAAGTCCAGGCAGACACCCTGAGGTTCCCTTATTGTTCCTTCGCCTTTCTCCTACAGCCATTCAAGGTTACCATTTCTGAGCTTCAACCCTTCCTTCCTAGAAGGATTATCTATCAGTCCTTCTGCCTGGAGAAAGATTCTGGACTTTCTAGGAGTTTTTTTTTTCTCTCTTTCTCTCTCCCCTTTTAAAACCAGGAAACCAATTTTAATTAAACCATCAGTAACTGGACTTAATTATCCTCGACAGTATTTAATTAATGTTTTCATAGACCCCCTCACGCAATTAAGGCTCCTTTAATAAGACCTTCTGTGACATTAAGACATACGACCTTTATCTCCCTTATCAAGCCACCGTTGACAATTCAGATTTGTCATTTTTTTTGCTAAAAGGGGTCCATTTGAGCTCAATAGAAAGCCGGGGCCCGAGAAATTTAATCTGCAAATGTTTGTTTCTACCCACCCGCCCACCCCATCTTTCCCAAAGTCTAATAAGTCAAGCCTTTTAATTAGCAACGGGGAGGACAACTGCTCCTAATTATCAATAAAAAAAAAAGAGAATATCCCTCGGAATCAGAGGTTTGCAACAAAAGGTGATTGCTAGCAATCTTTGATTAATCTTGGCAAGGGATTTAGTCTTTAAGAATGGGGAGGGAGGGGGTCCGCCTGTCCTATTCATAATATTCCGGAGTTAAAACAAAGCTTTTGTTCCTTCCTTAAAGTGAATTAATGACTTCTTAAAACAAGAGGCCAAAGAGCCTATTGCCAGGAATCCCATTGTTACAGAACACTGTATGGGACGGGTAGTCCTCGACGTACGACGACCACAAGGGACGTCCCTTCAGGGCGGAGGAATGCGTGAAATGAATTTGGCCCCACGTCGCGACTTCTCTCGCTGCAATTTGTGAAGTCAATCCCAGCAATTCCTTTAATCCCTAACAAGGTGCTTCAGGGAATCTGGTTTCCCTGCAGACGTTGCGGGTCAGAAGGTCGCAAAAGAAGATCATGTCTCTCTCTCTCTTTCTCTCTCTCTCTCTCTCTCACACACACACACACACACGCCCCAGGACACTGTGACCATCGTAAATGTGAGTCGGTTGGCAAATATCCAAATTTCTTTTTCTTTTCTTTTCTTTTTTCAAAAAAGTTTTTATTTTTATTTCTCATAAACCTATTTAAAAGTGGCTAAGACGCCGAGCTTGTCGATCGGACAGTCAGCAGTTCAGCGGTTCGAATCCCTAGTGCCACGTAACAGGGTGAGCTCCTGTTCCTTGTCCCAGCTTCTGCCAACCTAGGAGTTCGAAAGCACGTAAAAAATGCAAGTAGAAAAATAGGAACCACCTTTGGTGGGAAGGTAACAGAGTTCCGTGTGCCTTTGGCGTTGAGTCATGCCGGCCACATGACCACGGAGACGTCTTCGGACAGCGCTGGCTCTTCGGATTTGAAACGGAGATGAGCACTGCCCCCTACAGTTGGGAATGACTAGCACAGATGTACGAGGGGAACCTTTACCTTTACCTTTATGACTTAAAGCGCAGACTGTGCAGAAGCTGCTCGGGGCTGTCTCCGCCAAGGGACCGCAGCTGCTTTTGAACTGCTTTGGTCTTAGCCACTGAGCCACCACTGAATCCATATTTGACCATAGTTTTGAAAAACGGGAGTTCTGCTTTCTGGAAACTAGACTCTCAGAAGATCCCCTCAGGTTCAAGAAAGCTTCAGTTGAAGTTTAGAAGAGAAGGATCCAACCGAAGCCACGCTGTCCCCTTCCAAATACCAAAAAGAGCTTCCACAACTGTCCGGAAGCATCTTTCCACCAGAACGAAGCATCCCATCGAAGTGACCCAGCCAGTCTTGAAGCTGTGATTTGAAGTGTTATGCCTCGTCCTCCCTCCTCTCCTCAGTTGGGCCTCTCCCATATCCACCCGGGCCTGTTATCAGACTCCGAGTCTGATAATGAAGATGAATGGCCTGTCATGCCTGCAGCCCCCAGCCCTGGCCCCATGCCCGGAGAGGAGGTCAGGAGTGAACAGATAAGCCCGATAAACGTCGCTCCTACAGCGTGTGAGCAGAAAGCCAGCCACGTGCTGGAATTACTGACAGCAGATACAGCTGAAGAGAATTCAAAGTGGGAGGATCCTTGCTTTCGGAGATCTGAGAGGCGACATCAGCAGAAGGACGGGAGGGCCAGGCCTGGATAAATGCTGAGTCATGGAGCCACACCCCACAGCCTATATAAAGGACCTGCTTTTGGCATTCCAACCTTGAGTCAAGCAAAGTCTCCTCTAGTTTGCTGCTCTCGCTGAAGTCACAACTTGGACTCCTGCCTGCCCTGATAAACCTTGAAGGAATTTGACAAGCTGCAGAGGCTTTGTTGCCACTCTTGATACGGACTTCCTAGACCCGGTCGTCGGAGGGGGAGGGGGACAGGACATTGAGCTTAGAATGACACTTATCCAACTCCCTTCCAAGCTTGCAGGGTCCCTTGGCCTGTTGTCCCGTTAGACAAGATTAAAGAGATTACAAAGAAGTCCCAGTTGATGGATCCCCTAGTTAGCCTGCTAAATGCTGGCTTAATGAGGAGGCTGTCATTTCTGATCTCAGGGGGAAAACCTTCTGCCTATTTTTGGCAGGTGTTTGAGAAGCTATTAATTGAAGCTGCTGGAAGGCCCAGCACAGACTGGATGGGAAGTGTGGAATTGGTGGGAATTTCTCTTTTCTAGTTAATTGTTCTCACAGTCGGGAAATTTCTCTTTAGATCCAAGTTGCTTCTCTCCTTGAGTAGTTTCCATCCATTGTTTCTGGTCTTGATTTCTGGTGCTTTGGAAAATAAGTTGACCCCCTCTCTTCTTTGGGGCAGCCCCTCAAATACTGGAATACTGCACCCCAAGAACTTTCTCCCTTCCTTCTCTCTCTCTCTCTCTCTCTCTCTCCTGTCTCTCTCCTGTCCCTGTTTTTGCTCATTCTTCTGCTAAAATACATTTTAGAACTGAAAAAACCCCAAAAAACCATGGCTACCAACCTGCCTTCCATTGAGGACCTGTATACTGCAGGAGTCAAAAAGAGGGCTGTGAAAATATTTACAGACCCGTCGCATCCTGGACATAAACTGTTTCAACTCCTACCCTCAAAATGATACCACAGAGCACTGCACTCCAGAACAACTAGACACAAGGACAAATTTTCCCCGAATGCCATCACTCTGCTAAACAAATAATTCCCTCAACACTGTCAAACTAGTTACTAAGTCTGCACTACTATTAATCTTCTCATCGTTCCCATCACCCATCTCCTTCCACTTATGACTGTATGACTGTAACTTTGTTGCTTGTATCCTTACAATTTATATTGATATTGTTTCCTGATTGCTTATTTGTACCCTATGACTATCATCGAGTGTTGTACCTTATGATTCTTGATAAATGTATCTTGTCTTTTTATGTACACTGAGAGTTTATGCACCAAAGACAAATTCCTTGTATGTCCAATCACACTTGGCCAATAAAGAATTCTATTCTATTCTAGCTTGACTCCCTCTTCTTTGTGGCAGCCCCTGAGATATTGGAACACTGTTATCCTGTCACCCCATAGTCCTTCCTTTCACTAGGCTGAATATACTATAAGAACATGGTCAAGGTTGCTTGCATTGGCTGTTCTAATCTCTCTATTCAGATTCCTCCATCCAGGGACAATAAAGAATTTTATTCTATTCTAGTCTATTCTTTCTTTCTTTCTTTTTTTTTTTGGCTTGTCAATCTATTTATTGTTTATCTGTCTGCCTTTTTTAAAAAATAATTTTTATTAAACATTTTTCAAAAAACAAAAAAAGAATCTTTAGTTTCTTTCCAACAATTTCGCAACAATTAAACATTTCTTGCTTGTCCATTTTTTCTCCCTTATTTCAATATATCCTTTATACATACAAGTCTAATACTAATTTATTTTCTTATTTGCTTATGCCTGATTGTTTATTTGTGCCCTATGACTATAATCCTAATAAATATAATATAATCCCATAATCCTAAAAGCTTTAACCAAAAACTTTCTACTATTGACCTCACCCCATTCCTAAGAGGACCATAAGGGGCGTGCATAAGCGCACAAACGTGCCTACCGTTCCTGTCCTATTGTTTTTCTTTTCTTCTTCCTATATATGTTTATATGTGTATATACTATATAATCTTTTTGTATGATGTTGTGACAAAATAAATAAATAAATAAAATAAACTATCATTAAGTGTTGTACCTTAGAATTCTTGAGGAACGTACCTTTTCTTTTATGTACGCTGAGAGCCTATGCACCAAGACGAATTCCTTGTGTGTCCAATCACACTGGAATCTATTTACATATATACATGAGTAACGGTGTACACAATTTCATTTCTAAAAACTACATTTTTTTCTGTTTCTTCTTATTTGTTGTTACAAATAAGAATTCTATTCTATTCTAATGAGCATTTTTTTGAGTCTCAAGTGGTGGGTCATGTGATGGGAACTTAAGTCAACAAGTTTAAGTTCAGATAGGACCTTTCTGAAATTGGGCCATCTCAGGAAACCCCCAGGGACAATTACCTGCCCATAGATAAAGATCAGTCAGGTGGTGGTAAGATAAATCAAAGCCTCCAGAAAGCCTCTTCTTAATAGGGCCCTTGACTTTTCCTGGGCAAAATGAATATGAGAAATTTGGATGCCTTAAGAAGAAATGAGGTCGCTTGAATGACATTTGATCTCTTCCCTTAAATGGGCAGATCCTTTCAACTGGATGCAAACTGGGCGTCCTTTTGAAGAAAAGGGCTCAAAGGAGAACTCTGCACCCCTTTTTCCAGCCAATCACAGAATTCAACCGTCTCCATTGTTGCATTTCTTGAGCGCCCTTATAACTTTGAGTGGTCACTAAATGAACGGCTGTAAGTTGAGGACCACCTGCGTTGGAGCACAAGGCTCATCATGGGTGACCCTGTAGGTCTCAGGGGAGAGGATTATGGGCATTGTAAGTCCCACACCTTTTCCGAGGTGGAGAATGGGGAGGAGCACCAAGTTGTATCCTCCCTGTTAATAAAACCAGAACTTTGAGAGCTACTGTATAGAGGAGAGAGAGAAAGAGAGTCTGGGGGAAGGAAGGAGGAGGAGGGATGGGGGAGAGAGAGGGAGGGAGAAGGAGGGAAATAGAGGGAAAGAAGGAGAGAGAAGGAGGGAGAGAGATCGGGAAAGAGGGAGAGGGAGGAGGGAGAAGGAGACAGAGGGAAAGAGGGAGAGGGAGGGAGGGAGAAGCAGGGACCCGCCTGGACTATTGCAATGCTCTCTATATGGGGCTCCCCTTGAAAAGCACCCGGAGGCTCCAGTTAGTCCAGAATGCGGCCGCGCGGGTGATAGAGGGAGCACCGCGTTGCTCCCATATAACACCTATCCTGCGCGGCCTACACTGGCTACCGGTAGTCTTTCGGGTGCAATTCAAGGTCTTGGTTACCACCTTTAAAGCGCTCCATGGCTTAGGACCGGGATACCTTCGAGACCGCCTTCTGCCGCCGATTGCCTCCCAACGACCTGTGCGCTCCCACAGAGTGGCCCTCCTCAGGGTGCCGTCGACCAAACAATGTAGGTTGGCGGCCCCCAGGGGGAGGGCCTTCTCTGTGGCGGCACCAGCCCTGTGGAACGAGCTTCCTCCGGGATTACGACAACTACCCGACCTCCGGACCTTCAGACGTGAACTGAAGACTCTGTTATTTCAGTGCGCGGGACTAGCCTAAGATAAAATGTTTTAGCATATTTTAATGGGGTTTTTATTGGTTTTTACTGTTTTAGTGATCAGACCATGATAATATTTAGTTTAAATTGGGTCTTAATGTTTATTTATTATATTGTTTTAATATGCCTGTGAACTGCCCTGAGTCCTACGGGAGATGGTGCGGTATATAAGTTTGATTAATAAATAAATAAATAAATAAATAAATAATAAGAGAGTCTGGGGAGGAGGGAGGAGGAGGGATGGGGGAGAGGGAGGGAGGGAGAAGGAGGGAAAGAGGGAGAGAGGAGGAGAGAGATCGGGAAAGAGGGAGAGGAGGAGGAGAAGGAGACAGAGGGAAAGAGGGAGAGGGAGGGAGGGAGAAGCAGGGACCCGCCTGGACTATTGCAATGCTCTCTATATGGGGCTCCCCTTGAAAAGCACCCGGGGGCTCCAGTTAGTCCAGAATGCGGCCGCGCGGGTGATAGAGGGAGCACCGCGTTGCTCCCATATAACACCTATCCTGCGCGCCTACACTGGCTACCGTAGTCTTTCGGTGCAATTCAAGGTCTTGGTTACCACCTTTAAAGCGCTCCATGGCTTAGGACCGGGATACCTTCGAGACCGCCTTCTGCCGCCGATTGCCTCCCAACGACCTGTGCGCTCCCACAGAGTGGGCCTCCTCAGGGTGCCGTCGACCAAACAATGTAGGTTGGCGGGCCCCAGGGGGAGGGCCTTCTCTGTGGCGGCACCAGCCCTGTGGAACGAGCTTCCTCCGGGATTACGACAACTACCCGACCTCCGGACCTTCAGACGTGAACTGAAGACTCTGTTATTTCAGCGCGCGGGACTAGCCTAAGATAAAATGTTTTAGCATATTTTAATGGGGTTTTTATTGGTTTTTACTGTTTTAGTGATCAGACCATGATAATATTTAGTTTTAATTGGGTCTTAATGTTTATTTATTATATTGTTTTAATATGCCTGTGAACTGCCCTGAGTCCTACGGGAGATGGTGCGGTATATAAGTTTGATTAATAAATAAATAAATAAATAAATAATAAGAGAGTCTGGGGAGGAGGGAGGAGGAGGGATGGAGGAGAGGGAGGGAGGGAGAGACAAAGGGAAAGGGGGAGAGAGGGGGGAGAGAGAGAGAGAGAAGGTGAGAGAGAGGGAGAGAGGGATGGAGGAGAGGAGGGATGAAGAGGGAAAGAGGGACAGATAGAGAGAGAGAGAGAGAAGGAAGGAGGTAGACAGGGAAAGGGAGACAGAGGGAGAAGGCGGGAGAGAGAAAGGGAGAGCGGGAGAGGGAAAAGAGGGAGGGAGAGAGGGAGAGGGAAGGAGGGAGAGAGAGAGAGAAATGAAGATACTGTTTTCTTTTCTTTATCAAACATGCCGATGCTGGTAATCAAAGCAGGACGTCAAGAGAAGCCACCGATTCAGGGAGGAAGAGCGACCCAGCGAGAGAACAACGAAGGGGATGAAAGAGCTGAACTGCTGGCAAGAAGTTTATCAGGAGTGACAATTCTCACAGTGCTTAATCAAACAGCAAAGACAAGGAGCAGCAGAGACGGAGAGCCGCTCGGTTTGGGGGTGGGGGGGGACAATAAAAGCAAACAAGCTGTCTTGTCAGGACATGTCACTGTGTCAACTTACTAGTGGCTGAATGCCTGCAACCAGCCGGTAGGGACGGGAGAATAAGGAGGCAGATCCGAGCCAGTTTTCCAGGAAGATTTAATTCTTTCCCACCGTTATTCCAGCCAGGAGCTCAAAACCAAGGATTTGACTTTGGCCAAGCGAAAGTTGGTTTGTTTTTCAACCTCGAAAGTGAAAAAAACAAAGACAAATTTACATCCCGAGCAAAATGCCGGGTTCAGAGTTCCATACAAGACACTAAGCTGGGTTTTGGGGGGAAGTTAGGAATTGATGATTGTAGGGGTATAATTAACTTGGGACGAAATTTTTTTTAGCATATGTTTGTTTTATTTTTAAATATACCTTGTGCTCGTTCCGGGAAGTTGGGTGGGGAGGGGAGTTGTGAAGGGAGGGGGAGGGGAGGGGGGGAAGGGGGGGGAATTTTCTGTAAAACTTTTTGAATAAAAAAAAAAAAGACACTAAGCTGGGTGTCAGCAACCTACGGTTCCAGAGCCACATGTTACCCTTTTAAAAAAAAAAAAATTATTTACATTTATATCCTGCCCTTCTCCGAAGACTCAGGGCGGCTTACAGTGTATAAGGCAATAGTCTCATTCTATTTGTATATTTACAAAGTCAACTTATTGCCCCCCCCAAAAAATCTGGGTCCTCATTTTACCTACCTTATAAAGGATCGAAGGCTGAGTCAACCTTGGGCCTGGTGGGACTAGAACCTGCAGTAATTGCAGGCTGCTGTGTTCTAATAACAGGCTTCTAACAGCCTGAGCTATTATGGCCCTTTGGGCCCTCTGCTGTGGCTCCCATCACTGGCTGGCCCCGTCCCTCACACTCCCCTCCCTGTCTCTCCTCACCTGGCCTGAGAAGGTAAGGGTGACAGTGAGGGATGGAGAAACAGCTGGGGCAGAGACAGAGAGATACAGAGAGAGGGGGGGAGAGAGAGAGATGGGAGGGGGAGGGAGGGAGGGAGGGGGAGAGAGAGAGACTTCAAAAGGATTTTGTGGTTCCCGATTTTTTTTAACTTTAACAACGGGTTCACTGCCCTAATGACTGACTGGGTAGGTGTGGCTAGGAAGTCATGTGACTGGTGGAAATGAGTAACGTCGAGTTGGCCACGCCCACCCAGGTTTTGTGGCTCCCGGTGTTTTTTTTTCCCTGTGGGAAACAGGTCCAAATGGCTCTTTGAGTGTTTAAGGTTGCAGACCCCTGCACTAAGCCAGGGTTCCCCACCCCCACCCCACTACCTTAATTCTGATTGGCTGAATAAGTCACGATGGCATCATTGGGGTGATGCCTTCTTAAGAGCTTCCCAACCAGCTCACAAAATAGATCCACAGGATCACAGCAGAATCAGAATAAAGCTGGAAGGGACCTTGGAGGTCTTCTAGTCCAGCCCCTTGCTCAAGCAGGAGACCCTCTACCAATTCAGACAAGTGACTGTCTGGTCTCTTCTTGAAAACGTCCAGTGATGGAGCACCCACAATTTCTTGTGGCAAGCTGTTCCGCTGGTTCATTGTCCTTACTGTTAGGAAGTTTCTCCTTAATTCCAGGTTGCTTCTCTCTTTCATTAGTTCCCATCCCTTGTTTCTCGTCTTGCCTTCTGGTGCTTTGGAAAATAAATTGACCCCCTCTTCTTTGGAGCCCTCAAATACTGGAATACTGCTATCATGTCATCTCTAATTCTTCTTTTTTCTAGACTAGCCAAACCCAACTCCTACAACCATTTTCCTTTCTTCCTCCTCCTCCTCCTCCTCCTCCCCCTTCTTCTTCCCAAACATTTTTTATTAAATGGTCAAGTATTATAAAATACAAAACATAAAAGCAAATAGAGGAACATTAAGCAAGGAAGGGAAAGGGGAAAGAGAAGGGTGGAAGGGTTTAGCATGAATTAAAGCCTTACAAAGTCTTCCCATGGAATGAACCAAGTCTTTGATTTCTGCAGCTGTTATCATGTGAAACCAAGATTTCTTCTATTAACTGGGTTTTATTGCTGGGTCGCTTCTGACTAACAAGTTTCTTTAATCAGCTTCATTGATTTTCAATGGGGTTAAGATCTGGGCTATTCCCAGGCCATTCCAGCAGTGAAAGAGGATTATCCTGAAACTCCCCCCAAAAAAAGTGGTGTTATTAGCCATCAAACCTCAAAAATACACTTTTCCCAAAAGGTTTCCACAATTTTGGCCACTACTGTAGGTTAACTTACCCATCACATATCTGCTCAGGTATATTTTATGAATGGATAGGACAGAATTATTAACTTAACTCAATGACTGTTTTTTGTTTCTTTTTTAAACAAATCTGGACAAGGAACTTGGCAACTGCATTAAAAATAAAAGCCATTTGCTATTTAGGAGCTGGGGTTTGTTTACCAGCCCTCATCTGCATCTTAATTTCTCAAGAATCTATTTCAGAGTTATTTACCTTTTTCTCAACAACCTCAACAAAAACATCCATTTCTCAATTAGGTGCTATTTCCAAAATGTTATTCAATCAATTTGCTAGATTTTTTTTAAAAGGTTTCCTGAGGTTCTATATCCAATGCAAAGACACAATAAAGGAAATATCTTACCTAAATTCCTAATCTTTAGGAATCCCGGTATCAGGCAATTTAATTTTTTTTAAGGTCTTTGTGTGTGTGTGAAATGATCAATTAATCAATTAGAGAAAGAAGAAGAGGAAAAATCTGGAACTCTCCTAGCTCTTTTTTAAAAAGGGAATGCAAATAATTAAAAAAAAATCTTGGCACCCATAAACAAAAGACTAATGGCTCATTTAAATTCACAGCTTTAAAACTGTATAGGCATGCACCCATCAGGGTAGTGATTCCTCATGCAAATGTTGTGTGTCCATTAGCATTATGCAAGATTAAGTATCCAGAGGTAAGTGGATAGCCCGCTGACCTCCCTGGAACTCCTTTGACTGTAAATCTAGTTAAAATCAACTATATTAACTTCCACTGAGGATCTGTATACTGCAAGAGTCAAAAAGAGGGCTGTGAAAATATCTACAGACCCCTCACATCCTGGACATAAATTATTTCAACTTCTACCCTCAAAACAACCCTATTGAACATTGCACACCAGAACAACTAGACACAAGAACATTTTTTTCCAAACGCCATCACTCTGCTAAACAAATAATTTCCTCAACATTGTCAAACTAGTTACTAAGTCTGCACTACTATTAATCTTCTCATCTTCTCATTGTTCCCATCACCCATCTCCTTCCACTTATGACTGTATGACTGTAACTTTGTCGCTTCTATCCTTACAATTTATATTGATATTGTTTCCTGATTGCTTATTTGTACCCTATGACTATCATCAAGTATTGTACCTTATGATTCTTGATGAATGTATCTTTTCTTTTATGTACACTGAGAGCCTATGCACCAAAGACAAATTCCTTGTGTGTCCAATCACACTTGGCCGACAAAGAATTCTATTCTATTCTATTCTATTCTATTCTATTCTATTTTATTCTATTCTATTCTAGTCTAGTCTAGTCTAGTCTAGTCTAGTCTAGTCTAGTCTAGTCTAGTCTTTATTACAAGGTTCAGTTATCACTGGAGTTCTGAAATTATTCTGGAGGGATTTTGCTACCATTTGTTAAGATCAGCTGTATCGTAAAATGAGCTAATATTGGGGCTGCAAACTGTATTTAAAACAAAGCCACCTTCTATTAAGGTTCTTGAAGGTATTGGCATTTCAGCTTTCATTTGCTGGATGGCCATCTCTACTCAGCTGTGTAGTAGGTCTTGTGGACCTTCAGGAGTTCTGACTCAGGACAGCTAGAAGCACCGAGCCATGAAGTTGTCTTGGCAAGCTTTCTTTTTTTCAGAAGTGGTACCTTCTTGCTGGGTGTATTCTTCCTAGGGCTAGGAAATCAGTTCTGGTTTTGCCCTCATGTTGCCACCACATGGCTTCTTCTGACGTTTCCTTCCTAAGCCTAGTAGTTGAAATGTCAGCACTTGGTCTCTGTAGAGGAAAGCTATGTTCAATAGGAGGCACCTTTTTTTGGAGGAACAATTTTACGCGAAGGAAGAGGACAGACTGCCTGTGGTCCACAACTCACACAAAAGACACCGGACTCAAGAGCTTCCGTGCCCCTCAACAAGAAGAACTGTTGATGGTTCATCACAGCTCAATTTTATTTTGTTGGTTGATTGGTTGATTTCAGTTTATCAACTAACCTTAACAGATTAGCAGAACTGGAAGGGACCTTGTAGGTCATATAGTCAACCCCCCCTGCCTAAGCAGGAGACCCTCTACACCATTTCTGACAGATGGCAGTCCAGTCTCTTCTGGAAAGCCTCCAGTGATGAAGCTCCCACAACTTCTGAAGGCAACTTCTGTTCCATTGGTCAATAGCTCTCACTGTCAGAAAAGTTCTCCTTATTTCCATGTTGACTCGCTACTTGATCGGTTTTATTTTTTATTATTTATTATTTCCATCCATTATTCCTTGTCTGGCCTTAGGGTGCTTTGGAGAATAGCTTGACCCCCTCCTCCTCTCTGTGGCAGCCCCTCAAATATTGGAAGACTGTTATCATGTCTTCCCTGGTCTTCCTCTTCACTAGACTAGCCATGCCCAGTTCCTGAAACCGTTCTTCTTATGTTTTAGCCTGCAGTCCTCCAATCATCCTGGTTGCTCTTCTCTGCACTCTTTCTAGAATAGAATAGAATAGAATTTTATTGGCCAGGTGTGATTGGACACACAAGGAATTTGTCTTGGTGCATATGCTCTCAGTGTACATAAAAGAAAAGATAAGTTCATCAAGGTACAACATTTACAACACAATTGATGATCAATATATCAATATAAATCATAAGGATTGCCAGCAACAAGTTATAGTCATACAGTCATAAGTGGAAAGAGATTGGTGATGGGAACTATGAAACGATTAATAGTAGTGCAGATTCAGTAAATAGTCTGACAGTGTTGAGGGAATTATTTGTTTAGCAGAGTGATGGCCTTCGGGGAAAAAACTGTTCTTGTGTCTAGTTGTCTCAACGTTTGTTTTTTTTAAGTGTGGTGACCAAAACTGTATGCAGGACTCTAGGTGTGGCCTTACTAAGGCTTTACAGAGTGGTATTAGTAACCTCTCCAAAGGCTTCCAAGTTTAGCATGTAGAAGATGACTTCCGATTGAGGAAACCTCCACTACTTTATGGGATTTTTGGATATAAATTTCATAAAGGAAGACCTTAAAAAAAGAAAGGAAATCCCCCCCTTATGTTGATTGCAGCTTCTCAGATAAGGAATGGCCCAATATGGAGATTTTTTTTTCCCCTTGCCTAGAGGGCTGATTTACATGAGGAAACAAGTGACCTTAGATCCGGATTATAGGGCATGGGGCTCACAATTCTGGGTGGCCACACAAACACGTATAAACACACACATCCTGTGTTAGTGGAAGGAAAAACACTGGGTTTTCCTTGTTTTCCATCCTGATAAAAATTGGGGACAAAAAAAAAAAAAAGGATAGGGAAGCCATCTTTCAGCCCTTGAAGGCATCTCTTACCCACGTTTGTTACAAAACTATGGAGAAAACGTAGCTCCAAGCCATTTGCTCATTGGACACACATCTCTGCTCCTTCAAATTCTGTGGTTGGACGGGGACCCATATTGGAGTTGATTGATGGAATGATGGAATGATTGATTGATTGATTGAATGAATGAATGATGCAGTTGGTTTATGGATTTATTGCCACCTGTTTCTGTTTTGTACTTTGGAAGAAGACAGCAGGATCAAAGAGGCAGGCTAGGAAATTAAATGCAACAATGAATAAAGGGGGAAAAAAGGTCGCCTGACTTGGTTTTCAAGGCAAATCCAGTTCACTAGATTATTCTCGAATTAATAGAAGAGAATATTTGTAGCTCAGGGTTGAACTGCAGGGTCCTTGGTGCTCTCTGAGCTTGGTGGTTTTGCTGCAGACGTCTCATTACCGGATTAGGTAACATCATCAGTGCTAGAAGGGAGTGGGGTTTGTGGAGAAGAAAAAAAGGATTGTGAACCCTTGACACTCTCTGAGCTTGGTTGTTTTCTGGCAAACATCTCATTACCCAGCTAGGTAATATCATCCCTGCTGGCTATTCTAGAACTAGGAAATAGAAAGTAGGAGAGAAGGAGAGAGAGAGAGAGAGAGAGAGAGATGGGGGGAGGGATGGAAACTCCCTCTCTCCCTCCCTCCCTCCCTCTCTCTCTCTCCCTCCCCCTCCCTCCCTCGCTCTCTCCCTCCCTCTCCCTCATTCACTCCCTCCTCCTCACTCCCTCCTCCTCCTCTCCCCTCTCTCTCCCTCCTTCCCCCCCACCTCTCATGCCTGGGAAGCCCTTAGTTAGTACATCCACCTTCTCTATGGGGTGAGTTTCCCTCCACCCCCACTGCTCTCAAGTCATCATGTCATTATCCGGCTATGACTTATTCAGCAAAAGGCCCAAGTCATGCAGAACATGGAGCAATGATCAATTGTTTCCAAAACCTGGCTTCTTTAAATAAAACAAACAAACAACAAACAAACCACTCATTCGAAACCAACCCTGGCTTTGTTCAATGCGCGAACCCAGTTTGTTCCTGTGCGGTAGGGAAAGCCAAGATGCGTCCTTCGTTTTCGAACCTCGCCCTCTTCTCTCCGGGTGATTAATTAATAGTCAGGAACAGAGGAACCCCGTTCACAGAACGCCTAAGTCAGAATGGCTCCCATCTCTGGATATTCTTTTAAGGATGGGTTGGGGGGGGGGCTGAGAGGGAGGTTGTGTTTCCCCACCGCGCGCCAACTCTTCTGCGAAATGAATGGCCGTAATTGAAAAAGCAAGGCACTCCACACACACACACACAGAGAGAGAGAGAGAGAGAGAGAGAGATTTACAGAGAGAGGTGTTGTCAAGAGCTGAGCCCCCCCCCCCAACCCGCCCCCCATTCTCACTTCCCTTACAGGCTAAGCTTCTATTGTGTGTCCTTGGGAGCTAATTTCTTCCCTGATCAAAAATGCCTCCCACCCCACCATCACCACCACCACCCCAACACCTTCTCTGAAAACGTAGTAATAACTAATTCATCCCCGCCGGGCCTTCCATTCTGTAGCTTTCCCCTTTTATTTATATAAATTGTTATATCTACCTCTGCTCTTCGTCTCTGGAAAGAGAGGGAGAGAGAGAAAGAATAAGAAAGAAAGAAAAGAAAGGGAGGGAGGGAGGGAGGGAGGGAGGGAGGGAGGGAGGGGTGGAGGAAGGGGGAGGAAGGAAGAGAAAGAAGGAAGTGGGAGGGAGGGGGGAGACAGAAAGGAAAGAGAGAAGGAAGGATGAGAAAGAAAAGAAAGAAAGAAAGAAAGAAAGAAAGAAAGATAGTAAGAAAGAAAGAAAGAAGGAAGGAAGGAAGGAAGGTAGGAAGGAAGGAAGGAAGGAAGGAAAGAAAGAAAGAAAGAAAGAAAGAAAGAAAGAAAGAAAGAAAGAAAGAAAGAAAGAAAGAAAAAACCGCCCTGAGTCCCTTGGGAGATAGGGCAGTATATAAATATGATTAATAAATAAATAAATAAATAAGAAAGAAAGAAAGAAAGAAAGAAAGAAAGAAAGAAAGAAAGAGAGAAAAAAAGAAAGAAAGAAAATCATTTACAGCCTCTTTAATATCAATTAAAGTAGATTATATTTAAACATTTATCCCTTTTCAGAAATCTCCATCGATTGTGATGTGGCTCAAAGGGAGGGGCCATTTCAAAAAACCAGGGACCCTTCCCCCTCCCCCATGCCTCCCAGCCTAGGGGCATACATATATGGGGAATTAAACTGTCATTAAATGGAGAATTTGCTTTCCTCCTTAGATCTGGACAATTAAAGAGCCCAGTGTCCACAAGCAAGAACATCGGTAAACATAACCGTTCATAGAAGAAAAGTGAGATATTTTCGGGTCCAGCAAAGGATGGGCCACAGAGAGACAAGCCAGAGCAAAGGAAGGGCAAGGGACCATTTAGGCAAAAGGTTGACTTTGGAATGTGTGAAGGTAAGGAGTGCAGAATTTATTTCCTCCAGGCAGGGAAGTAAACACTCAACTTTTCAAGAATCTTTTTTTTTTAACCATTAAAAAGCAAATTCACCGATCCCAGGAAGATACAAGGCAGATCAGAGGGGGGGAAGGGTGTAATACCTTCCGAAGCCAAAATTAGCAGCTTCAGAAAAACACACTTGTAGACTTGTAGTTGACAATGGAAGAGCTAAAAAAAATACATTTCCTCCAGAGCAGGGGTCTCCAACCTTGGCAACTTTAAGACTTGTGGACTTCAACTCCCAGAATTCCTCAGCCAGCAAAGTTGAAGTCCACAAGTCTTAAAGTTGCCAAGGTTGGAGACCCCTCCTCCGGAGGAGAGATACATTCTGGAGCACTTAAAAGTTGTGAGGGGGGTCATTGGTGTTCTCTGAGCTTGATGGTTACCTTGTGGACCTTTCATTACCCAGTTAGGTAACATCCTCAGTGCTATGTCAGTGGGGTCGCATATCCTTAGGACTAACATCGATGAGGTTATTTAGTTGGGTCATGAGATGTCTGCAAGAAAACCGCCAAGCTCAGAGGGTGTCAAGGGCTCCACAGTCCTCCGCTCCCTTCTAGCATGGATTATTTGGTTGGGTAATAAAATAGTCACTCATCTCCTCCTCCTCCTTCTCCTCCTCCTTCTCCTCTTCCTCTTCCTCTTCCTTGTCCTCCTCTCCAGAAACCCCCACTCCCTTCTAGTACTGATGGTGTTACCTACTTGAGTGCTGAAACATCTGTAAGAAAACAACCAAGCTCAGAGAGCACCAAGGACCACACATTCGTCCTCCTCCTCCCCTTCTCCCTTTGCACCCCACAAACCCCCCTCCTTTTAGCACTGATGATGTTACCTAATTGGGTGATGAAACATCTGCAAGAAAACAGCTCCGAGGACACCTCATTTCAACCCTGACCTACAAATATTCTCCTTTATTGGTATTTTATTAGAAGTTTTTAAGAAGAGACCAGACAACTGTTTTGTCTGAAATTGTACAGGGTCTCCTGCTTGAGCAGAGGGTTGGACTAGAAGACCACCAAGGTCCCTTCAACTCTAATTGATTGATTGAGTTTAGTTTTTGAGAACACCTTGTTGTTTATTCCCATATTTAAAAATAGACCTCCAATAACTCATCACTTATTTTCAATCCACTTGCACCTCAAGGGGATTAATTCCCACCCGAGTCAGTCCCTAAGCTGCTATCTTTCTAGCTGCAAGTATTTTGCTGCTATCTCTGATTATTCATCCCGCCCAGCCATCAGCCTCTCTTAGATTCTTCCTCTTTGTCAAACAGATTGAATGTTGCCTGGAGCATATTGAAAAAGAGAAGTCTTGTAAGGGTGCTGTTCTTTGAAGTTCCCACTTTCATTTCACTTTAATGGTCCTTCTTTTTGGAAGAGTATATATATATATATATGTGTGTGTGTGTGTGTGTGTGTGTGTGTGTATGTATATGTATGTGTGTGTATGTATGTATGTGTATTGGAAGAAACAGCTGCGATCACACATTGCTCCCAGAAGCACGAAGCTGAAGCCTGAAGATGACGAATGAGACTTCGTCGAAACGTCGCCAAGATACTTCCAATTTTACACGGGAGAAAACCCGAACAACCAAAGACCTATATATATATATATATATATATATATATATATATATATATATATATATATATATATATATACATATACATATACATATATATATATATATATATATATATATATATATATATATATATATATATATATATATATATATATATATATATATATATATATATATATAAATATAAATATAAATAATTGGAAGAAACTACAGGTAGTCCCCAACTTACAATGGTTCCCTTAATGACCTTTCAAAGTTTCAATGGCGCTAAAAAAACAACAGTTTATGATCATTTGGCTTATGACTTACGATCATTTTTCACGCTTACAATCTTTGTAAGGTAAAGGTAAACATTCCCCTTGCAAATACGTGCTAGTCATTCCTGACTCTAGGGGGCAGTGCTCACCTCCGTTTCAAAGCCGAAGAGCCAGCGCTCTCCGAAGACGTCTCTGTGGTCCTGTGGCCGGCATGACTCAACGCCAAAGGCACACGGAATGCTGTTCCTTCCCACCAAAGGTGGTCCCTATTTTTTCTACTTGCATTTTTTACGTGCTTTCGAACTGCTAGGTTGGCAGAAGCTGGGACAAGGAACGGGAGCTCACCCTGTTACAGGGCAGCACTAGGGATTCGAACCGCTGAACTGCCGACCTTTCGATCGACAAGCTCAGCATCCTAGCCCCTGAGCCACCGCATCCCTACAATCTTTGTAGCCTCCCCATGATCAGGTCATCAAAATTCAGACGCCTTGGCCGCTGGTTCATACTTATGACCATGGCTGTGTCCCGGGGTCACACGATCCCCTTTGGCGACCTTCTGACAAGCAAAATCAAAATGGGGAAACCACTTAAGAACCACATTACTAACTTATCAACCGCCACGATCCGCTTATCAGCCGTGGCAAGAGAGGTTGTAAAATGGGGCAAAACTCACTGAACAGTTGTCTCACCCTTGTAAAGAGTAAGAGATGATGGATAGATACACAATACTTCTTAAGATGGGAACTGTTGTATTCAGGGTTTAAAAAAAGGTAGAAAGTAGAAATTGGGGAAACATTACTATGTATACTGCTACAAAATATAATATATTATAACCACAATGTATTTTTAAGTCTTAAGAAGTTGAATGATTACCATCATGGATACCTAAATAATATTATTATTATTGTTATTAGTATTCTGTATAAAGTAAATTGACCCATACAATGTACTGTTCACTAAGCACTCAAGTATGTTAAAGAAAAAAAAAAAAAAGATAAAATTATTTTTTAAAAAAAACAACAATTGTCTCACTGAACAACAGAGGTTTTGGGCTCAACTCTAGTCCCAAGTCAAGGACTAATCTCTCCCGCAAAAGGGGTGAAATGCTCCTGGTTCGGACCGGATCACCGGATCCGGTAGCGATGGTGGCGAGTGGTTGGGAGAACCAGTAGCAAAAATCCCTGCCATGAGAAGTGACACATCTTCAAAAGAAAAAAACCAGAAAATCCAGCTACCTCTGGAAAAAGCACCTTTGAGACAACCATGATCTGGATGATATATTGATCATCAATTGTGTTGTAAATGTTGTACCTTGATGAACGTATCTTTTCTTTTATGTACGCTGAGAGCATATGCACCAAGACAAATTCCTTGTGTGTCCAATCACACTTGGCCAATAAAATAATAATAATAATAATAATAATAATAATAATAATAATAATAATAATAATAATAATAATAATAATAATAATAATAATAATAATAATGGTGAATCTCCATAGACATCAAGCAGGGAAGGATTTGATCTGCTTCTTATCACACACATAGTACTTTCTTCTCCTTTTGTCCACTATTTTTAAGTATGCAGGATCTTTTCTGCAAGAAACTCCCGGATCGCAGCCCCCCAAGTGGGAAGTGGGGGGATAGGCGCTATCTTTAACCAACCCCACTGGAAAGGAGAAATACACGTCTTTGGGTCAAGGATTACATCCCTACTTGTCAACTTCTGCCCGTCTGCTCCTACTACTAGCTTCTCTGCTGTTCCTTTCCCTCTCCCGTTCCTCTCCAAGATAACCCTTCTCACTGGCCCTGATTTCATATATGTATATATGAGAATTTTTTATTGGCCAAGTGTGATTGGACACACAAGGAATTTGTCTTCGGTGCATACGCTCTCGGTGTTCATAAAAGAAAAGATATGTTAATCAAGAATCATAAGGTACAACACTTAATGATACAGGGTACAAATAAGCAATTAGGAAACAATATCAATATAAATTGTAAGGATACAAGCAACAAAGTTAGTCATACAGTCATAAGTGGGAGAAGATGGATGGTGGGAACAATGAGAAGATTAATAGTAGTGCAGATTTAGTAACTAGTTTTGAGTGTTGAGAGAATTATTTGTTTAGCAGAGTGATGGCGTTCGCGAAAAAATTGTCCTTGTGTCTAGTTGTTCTGGTGTGCAGTGCTCTATAGTGTCGTTTTGAAGGTAGGAGTTGAAACAGTTTATGTCCAGGATGTGAGAGGTCTGTAGATATTTTCACAGCCCTCTTTTTGACTCATGCAGTATACAGATACTTCGTGTTTTGTTTTTGTTTTTTTTAAATCCTGGCTTGTTCGAAGAAATTACTCCGGCAAAAATTCACAGGACCCGGGAATTCCACTGTCTGGGAACGTGTGAATTCGATCCCTGAGTTGCGGGGCGAACTTTCTCTAAAGTAAAAGGAACCGGACTACCAATCGACACCCCCCCCGCCCCCCGCCCCCCTCCCGTAGGGGGAAGAGATGGGAGGGTGGTTTGGAAAGCTCACAATTGAAAAGCTTTGCACCATACGCTACCCCCGCCGCCGCACCCCTCCCTTCCCCTCCCCTCCTCTCGCCCATCTCCCCCGGAGGGCCCGGGAGGAGACCCTGCGCCTTTAAGACTGACTGGCGCGCTCGGCCAAAAATTCAGCTAGCTTCGCAGGTGTGTGTGTGTATGTGTGTGGGGGGTGAGCGGAGGGGGGGAAGAGATGGAGGAGAAGTGGGGAGGCCCCGTTGATTGACAACTCCCACAAAAGTTTCTTTTCTCTCGCGCTGAGAACCGCTGGGTTGGTTGCCATGCAAACGGATTCCCCCCCCCCGTTAAATAATTAAAAAAAAAACCACCAACGCCTCCTCCTCTTCCCCATCCCCCCCCCCCATCTTCATCCACAGGCAGCCAAATTGGGGTGAGTGGGGGTTGGGGGCGCGATGGAAGAAGAGACATTCAGAAGGAAGGCAGCGTGAGGGCGACGTGGGGGAGCACCGAACTCCGGCGTGCTTGGCTGAAGCCCCCCTCCCCTCAATAGTCCCTCTGTTGCCTTCCAGAGTTGGGAGAGAAAGCGGCCTTGGCTTCATTGAGGCTTGGCTTATTCCGAGGGGGGGAGAGAGAGAGAGAGGAGGGGGCGAGCGGCCTTTTTCCCACGCGCTTTTTGGGCAACCTGGCAGATCGCAGAATTTTTTTCTTTCTTTCTTTCTTTCCTTTTTTAAGGAGGTTGGGAAGCCAGGCCGAGGCTTTTGGGGTCGGCTGTTCCTTTCCCATTCCTTACACACGCAGAGCTCTCCCGAAACCTTCTTAACGCCCCCCTCCCTTTACACACCTCACTCTGCCACCCACCACCCGCAAAAAAGAAAAAGAAAAAAAAATCCGCCTTAACTCTTTGCTATGCTGGAAAAAAAAAGGAGAAGGCGCGCCCGAGCCAAGCCGGGCGAGTTTGCAACCAACTTGCGCACGAGCGCCTTCTTCTCTCCCGTTTCGTGACACCCCCACCGCCACCCTGCACCCCTTTTCTAGAGCCCTGCCCCCACAACCCTCACGGCAGCAAAAGTTGCATTCTCGCCCTTGAACGAATTGGGACCGACTTCTTCGTCCGCGGAAGGGCGGTTTTTTCGCAGAGGTGGGGGAAACTCTAGCGAAAATTGTAATATCCGGTGAAAGTTCTTGGCTCGAAGGGTCGTTTTCTTTCTTATTCCTCCCCCACAAAAAGTCTGGAAGCTGGAAAAAGGTTCTGGGAAGCCGCGTTTGGTTTCCCGCTTCCCGCTTTAGGGATGTCTCGGTGGTGGTGGTGGGGGAGTCGGTATCCCTTTCAAAACTGGGAGAGAAGGCACAAGACCGTTCCTGAGAATATTCGAGGTGTGGAGATGAAAAACTTATATTTTTCCGCACTCCCAGCTTCCCCCCAAAAAATGGTCGGAACAGAAATTGGGAGGGGGAAAAAATGAGCCAATCAAACTTGGAAAACGTTTGTAGGAAGTAGGACAGTCCCTGCCCCCCCCAAAAAAAACCCATTCACACAAATGATTGTTATTACTTTTTTATTATTCGAACTTGGGCCGCTTTTCGGTGAAGCCCGAGCGCCAGAGGCGACTTCTATAACTCGGGATAAGATGGTAGGTTTCGGTCCACGGACACGCCTGCAAACTGTGGGCAGACATTTCTTTCCCCCCCACCCCACCCCACCCCTACAACTCTACCAACCCCACCCGGGGCCCTCTGCTGCCCCCTCTCTGCCGCTGCGTTTTGGGGAAAGGGGGGGGGGGAGAGCGCGTCGCAGGCAGCAGGCGGCTTTCCTCAAAGTTTGCAGGTTTGGACTGGGGGGTGGGGGGAGCCTCGTCCTGCGTCAAGGAGGGGGTTTGCTGCGCTTTGATTGGTCGCCACCTCCTCATTTATAGGCCGTCAATCAAACGGCACGGCGAGAAGGACGTCGCTGGGCTGTGGGGGAGGGGGCGGCTTGGCTAGGTGGCTGGACTGAGTTTGGGCACCGTCGGAAAAGCCAGCGAGAGTCGCCGCAGCCGGACGGCCTGCCTGCCTGCCTACCCGCCTTGCCCGCCCGCCTCGTTGGTTGCCGAGAAGCAGAAACGGGGAGCGGATTGCCGCCAGGTTTTATCATCTCCGGACTTTCTTTCTTTCTTTCTTTCTTTTTTTTCTTTTCCTCTCGTGGACTCGGCTTTCTTCTCCCGGCCGCCAAGCTGGCGCATCTCCTGCCCGCCCCGGCGATGTACAGCCTGCTGGAGAACGAACTCAAGCCGCCCCAGGGCAACCCCGGCGGAGGCGCCGCTGGCAACGGGGGTCCCGGGAGCGCCGGCAAAGGAGGAGCAGGAGGAGGAGGTGGAGGCGGCGGGACCAACGCGGCTGTCCCAGACCAAGACCGGGTCAAACGTCCCATGAACGCCTTCATGGTGTGGTCCCGGGGCCAGCGTCGCAAGATGGCCCAAGAGAACCCCAAAATGCATAACTCGGAGATCTCCAAGCGCCTGGGCGCCGACTGGAAACTGCTGAGCGACGCCGAGAAGCGACCCTTCATCGACGAGGCCAAACGCTTGCGCGCCGTCCACATGAAGGAATATCCGGATTACAAGTACCGACCCCGCCGCAAGACCAAGACGCTTCTCAAGAAAGACAAGTACGCGCTGCCGGGCAACTTGTTGGCCCCGAGCGGGGGTCCCGGGGGCGGCGGCGGCGGCGGGGCAGGCGGCGGAGGCGGGGTGAGTAGCCCGGTGGGCGTCGGGCAGCGCCTGGACTCGTATGCCCACGTCAACGGTTGGCCCAACGGCGCCTACGCGGCCGCTTCGTTGATGCCCGACCAGTTGGGCTACGGGCAGCACCCGGCGATGGGCAACGCGCAGCTCCAGTCGCTCCACCGTTACGACGTGAGCGGCCTTCAGTACAGCCCCATCATGTCCAGCGCTCAGCCTTACATGACGGCCGCCGCTTCCACCTACAGCATGGCCGCCGCCGCCGCCGCTTACGGCCAGCAGCCGTCGAGCCACGCCATGAGCTTGGGGACTATGACTTCGGTGGTCAAAGCCGAGCCCAGCTCGCCTCCGCCGGCCATCGCCTCGCACTCGCAGCGGGCCTGCCTGGGAGACCTCCGTGATATGATCAGCATGTACCTGCCGCCCGGGGGAGACGCCGCCGACCCGTCGAACCTGCAGAGTGGACGCCTCCACGGCGTCCACCAGCACTATCACAACGCCGCCGGGGCGGCCGTCAATGGCACCGTCCCACTGACTCATATCTAAAAGACCCCCTCCTCACCCTCACCCGCGCACCAGCTGGCCCGGAAAACCGCCAGCCGCCTGTCTTTGCCCAGCCGGGCGCCCCGTCGAAGCTCCGGAGGCGGCTGTGCCAGGTCCTGTTTCCCTCCTGCATAGAAGTCGCTTTCTATGCCTCCAGTTGTTGCCACCTTCCGAGGCGACCCCCCACCACACACACTCCCGACCCCCTTTGCTTCCCCCCCCCGTCTGCGGAGAGCCACGTCGGGCGAGGAACTTTTTCCCCCTTCTCGGTTGTTTTTAACGAACGAGTAAAGAAGAAGAAAAAAAAAATACGTGAATTTCTTGTCTGGCTTAGAGCACAATTTACTGTTTTAAAAAAAAACTTTTTACAAAAGGCGCTGTGAAATTTCTCTGCCATCCCCCACCCATCCCCCTTCTCCCTTCCTCGTCCCCTTCTTTTTTTTCCAGCACTCCACACCGGAGGTTTTTCTCGGGGTGGGGAGGGCGGGGAAAGAAGGAGGAAAGGATGGTTCGAAGGAGAGCGCGATTACGCAGCGAAGACTTTTCTCTTGTCTATGGGACCCTACATTTCCAATTCTCTTGAAAAAAAAAATAAGGAAAAACAAAAACAAGCGAGACTTCTATAGAGAGAGGGGAGGTCGCTTAACCTTCCCCATGAAATGTTTACATGTCTTTTTTTTTTTTTTAATTTCCTCGGGTGGAGTCGTTCGTTTCCTTCCCCGTGTCTCCCCCTCCCTCCCTCCCACCTCTCCAAATAATCCCGTCTGGATTCTTAATTTTTTTTTAAGGAAAAAAAAATATCTATAATAAAAAAAAGTAATCTGTACGGTTTCTCTCGTTTTCCTAAACCCCGGGGGATACCCGGGCCAAGCAGGGGATTCGGCTGGGTTTAAAGATGAAGCGGAAAACTCGCTTTTTCGAACGAGGGGTGTCTGTGTGGGAAGGGGGCAACGGGGGTGTCTCCGCTGCTGGAAGGGCAGGGCCTTGGTCTAGCCGGCTTACTTCGGAGTAAAGGCGACCCCGGGAGGAAGACCGGCCGCCTCTGGGTGGCGCGATCATCGGAGGTTGGCAGGGCGAAAATCCGGATTTCCAAGACTTTGGGGAGAAAATCGATGTGTTTCAGATATGGAATACGCACAATCCTAGTTTTTTGCGGGGGGAAGGGGGTGTGATGGAGTGGATATTTTATTTCCCCCCGACAAGAAGAAAAATATTTTCCCGGTAAGAGCTAAACTGCGTTCTGATTTCCCGCTAACGCTTGTGGTTTTTTTCACCCTGTATTTTTTCCTCCCCTTTTCCTCTTGTTCCCTCTCGCGTTAGGTTTGGTGGGCCAGCGAAATAAATCGCGCCCGGGGCTTTTTATTTCGCTCCCGCCGTGGTAGGTTCTCCTGGCTTTCCCGCCTCGTCCCCGGCATTTTTCCCCTCCGGGGATAGATTTGAAAAGAGGCCTATAAATTTTTACAACGGGCCCTGCAGAAGCGTGGAAGGCTGGGAGTGGGGGGGGAGGGGTTGCCCCTTCTTTGACGTCGTTGCGCCTCCTTTTTGTTTTTTTTAAATCCAAATTCGTGGGGAGGTTGGATGAGGGGCTCGGCGCGAGCGGTCGAGGTCTGGAGGGAGAGGTTTGTGGGATGGCGTGGGAGAGAAATGGTCCCCGAGGCGTTTGTTGGGTTCCGAAATAAACTTGGCCGGGTTTAATCTCTTAATTTGGGGTCCTGCTGTAATCTTGGTTGGATCCTCTTTTTTTTCCTGTATACTCTTGAACAAGACAGACCTGCGTGGGGGGGAAAAAAAGCTTCAAAGAGGCTTGTAAAGCAAGAAATTCACACACACACACCGCTCCGAGTTGGGCGAATTATTTTTGGAGAGGCTTTCGCCCCTTCTAAAATGATTTGAGTAGGGGGACGTCTTTCGGCTGAATCGCCTCGAGGATCGCTTCTCCTTCCGACCCCGCGGGGGCCAACTCGGGCCAAGACTGCCAACAAACAACCCCTACGAAATTCCGCCTCCCTGGGTGGGGGGCAAGTTTCGCCCCGTAGGAACGAGATTTCGCCTTGGCGAAAGTCCGCATCTCTCTCTCCGCACCTAACGGGCTGACGGATCGCTGGGTCGCAACTCCCGATCGGTTGCCCCTCCCCCGCGCGTGTTTTTGGAAATCCACGGAGTTGGAGGTAAGCAGGGAATGGAGAGGGCGAGAGGCGCTTCAGCCGTGCGCGAAATCCAGGATCGGATGCGGTTGGGGAGCGCAGGCGAGCGCGCGAAGACTCAAAGTCCCCGCCGTTGGGGTAGGCGCGATCCAGAGGGCCCGCTGCCCCTGCCGAGACGACCCTTGCCTGTCCGTTTCCTTCTGTCTCCATCTAGGAATTAGGATCCCACGTGATTCTGACTTTTTCTTTTTTTAAAAAAATATCTCCGATATCTGTATTTTTCTCCTTCTCTTCAAAAGATGCGCTCGAGATTTTGTAGCAACCGGCTTTTCTGGCTAACTCGGAGAATTCCGTGCAGGAGGAACTGGAGACCGAAAAATTCTTTTGAAAAGTCGTTTTTATTCGCCGTCCTTAGCACTCTTAACCCTGTTTCTTAAAAAAAAATAACATTTTGATTTAACCATTTTATCTCTTTATTTCTGTTGAAAGGCGGCGCCTTGCCCAAACTCTCTCCTTTTGGAAACGAGTTCATTGAATTTCGGAATAAATCTTCCCCTTTCTCTCTCTCTCTCTCCCCCTTCCTTCCTTCCTTCCTTCCTTCCTTCCTTCCTTCCTTCCTTCCTTCCTTTCAGTACCAAAAACCAAATCACTTTAGGATGCTGGCCGAGGCCGATTGCAAAATCAATCCGGAATTTTTGCCAGGGCGGGGTGGGGGCGGTTGAGAAGGCGGGTGGGATGTCAGATCGTTCCTTGTTTGTGTTTTTTACCCTGGTGTAAGTTTTAAGGAAAGTTGGAGAGAGTTTCTGCTCTTAAAAGCTGGAGGCGAGGTTGTTTAATTAAGAACGAAGTCTGGGGGGGGGATTTGGTTTGACTAGCCCCCACCCCAATTTCCTCCGTCCCTCCCCCCCCCCGGAAAAAGGATTTCACCTCCTAAGGGAACAAACATGAGTTTTTTCCTTCCACTATCCGACCGATATTTCGGAAAGTTTTGTCTTTTGTTTTGTGTTTTACACACGTACACACTTGTTGCTTTTTGAAAGCAGCTGGGTGTCTTTTCCAACAACAGCGCCTCCGGGGTTTATGATTTCGTTTTATTTATGCCGTTTGTCCTCCGGGGCAAAAAACCAGAAAAATAAACTTTAATCTAACCCCAAAGGCGCGTTTGGAAAGGGAAACTAGTTTCAAGTGTAGGAAAAGCGAATTTCGATTTTGAAATTTTTTTAGCCCCCGGTGAATCCGGCTGGGAAACTTTTTAATCGCCGTGTATTTAAAATGAAGTGGGGGGGGGGGGAAACACCCAAAACTTTTAAGTCCATGACTTTCCTTTTTTTTTTCCTGGATCGCTTCTACAAAAAGTGTAAAGTTGTTGATGGCTCTACTTTACAAATTAAAACCTTTTTAAGGGATACTTTATTTTTTAAATATATTCCAAGCCCTTGGAGCCGAAATCTCTTCTTCCCTTCCCAGGCCTCTATTTTCGCAGCGTTTTCCTGCAGAAAAAAAAGAAATGGAGAAAGACTGAACCATAATATTTGGGCTCGCAAAATTGGGATCAAAATAAGACTTTTTCTCTTTGGGAGGGATGAGATGGGAAGGGAAATTCTTACTCTGCCTGCCAAGAATGTTTTATTTATTTTCCATTTCTTCTTTCTTTCTTTCTTTCTTTTTCTTTCTTTCATTCTTCCTTTCCTCCTTCCTTTCTTCCTTTCCTGTTTTCTTCTTTCTCTCTCTTCCTTCCTGTCTTCCATCCCTTCTTTCTTTCTTTTTCTTCCTTCCTTTCTTTCTTTCCTCCTTCCTTTCCTCCTTTTCTCCTTTCCTCTTTTCTTTTTTCTTTTCCTTCCTTCCTCTTCAGTCCTTTCTTTCTTTCTTCCATCCTTTCTTTTCTTCCTTCCTTCCTTCCTTCCTTCCTTCTTTTCTTCCTGCCTCTTTATGTCCAGAGGGAAGACTGCTTATATTCTCAAACTTTGCATCAAAGTAAAGTCCTTCAAACATTTTATCTCCAAGCTGAAATGTCATTTTTTTCCTGTTTTTTCCTTTTCTTTTTTCAGGTTTCCCCCTCCCTCTCTTTTTAAGGAAAAATGAGGGAGGAGAGATTCCAGGATTGGGGTATGCAAAATGTAACCTTTCTCCATAAAACATGTTCATTCAAATCCAGATTTCTACGGTTCTATGAAGTACGATTCCTATCTTCTTATCTGTTATGGGTGCAGGTCAGGATAGTTGGACAACTAAGTTCTTACGTTACTCAAGGCAAGGCCTGAAGACTCTCTTTGGACATCTGGTGTGCAGTGTAAGCCCAATGACCGCGATTCCTAAATCTCAGTTGATAACTCAGGGAGGTCATGACAATTTAACCAATGGTGTTTTATCCAACAAACTTGTAGATGAGCAAGCAATGGTTTGGGACAAAGAATTTAAAAAGAGTCCATGTCCAGGTGTCTTATCTAGCTAACCTTGGCTGGTCCCCCAAGAGGCTAAGCAAGATCAGGTCTGTTTAATGTTCGGATGGGAGACCACCAAGAGATCTGAACATGGTTAGCTAGCCTGGGAAGTTGGGAAAAATACCTTGGGAAAGAATGGTAACCGTCTTTGTACTGTTGCTAAGAAAACAACGTGGATGTGGTACCCCCTAGGAATCCAGTTCCCCTTGGAGAAGATTATTCCACATTTGAGAATTGGGGGTGTGAGTGAGTTAGGGATGTTTTGGGATGTTATTCCCAAGAAACTTTCTAATTGTCCTTCCTATTTTTCCCAGCCTAGGATTAATTGGGTTTTAAGGAGTTAGCCTAAATTTAAATATTTCATTTTAAATTATTATTTTAATGTTTGTAATATTGTTTTTTATACGGCTGTAAACCGCCCTGAGTCCCTCGGGAGAAGGGCGGTCTAGAAATATAATAAATAAATAAATAAATGAAATAATTCCTCCCTTGTTAAAATTCTCTTTTTCATGCTTTCTCTAATAAAGCATCGATTCTCAATCTTGGCCACAGGAAGATGAGTGGATTTCAACTGGCTGGAGAATTCTGGGAGTTGAAGTCCACCCTTCTTCCAGGGGTCAAGATTGAGAAAGACTAAGAGGATATTTAAAAAAAAAAGTATTCTCTTTCCTGTCTAGAAGTGCTGGACTGTATCTCCCATCCAGCCCTGCCAGTATACAGGGCGCAATCTGGGTAAGATGTCCACAGTAGTTCAAATTATCTGGAGGGCTTGGGGAAAGATGTCAATAATGTCAATAATAATAATAATAATAATAATAATAATAATAATAATAATAATAATAATAATAATAATAATAATACAGGATCTTTCCTTTTGATTTTAGTGGCTGACCTACAATTTTTCCTCAAAAGAAAAAAAAATGTGGGAAGATGGTTGGTTGCAAAATCATGAGTTACATCATGACACATTTGAATAAGCAAATCATGGATTAGCATATTGGTCTATTAGCATATAGTCCACATACGTGGGGGGTGGGGAGGAGAATAGAATAGAATTCTTTATTGGCCAAATGTGATTGGACACACAAGGAATTTGTCTTGGTGCATAGGCTCTCAGTGTACATAAAAAAAAAAGATACGTTCATCAAGAATCACAAGGTACAACACTTAATGATAGTCATAGGGAAACAGTCAATATAAAGGATACCAGCAACAAGTTTACAGTCATACAGTCATAAGTGGAAGGAGATGGGTGATAGGAACGATGAGAAGATTAATAGTACTAGTAATGCAGAGTTAGTGAATAGTTTTAGAATTGAATTGAATTGAATTGAATTCTTTATTGGCCAAGTGTGCTTGGACACACAAGGAATTTGTCTTGGTGCATACACTCTCGGAGTACATAAAAGAAAAGATACCTTCATCAAGAATCATAAGGTACAACACTTATTTGATAGTCATAGGGTACAAATATGCAATGTTATATTTTCTTTTAACCCAGAAGGAGTGATGGTTTCAGGGGGTGTTCCCTGACTCAGTTTCATTTTCATCATAAACCAGAAATTTAAAATTTGGGGATTGAAGCTTTATTCCATCAACTTCATGGAAGAGCCAGAAAACAGTCACGGGAACTACTCAAAGCAAACTGGGAATTTAATGAGAGTTTCATTAGAACACTCACACAGGGAATTGATCCAGCTCTGTTCACATGGTTTTCAGAATATAAGTTTTAAAGTTCTTAAATAAGTGAAATCTTGCCTAGATGGAAATAACTTTATGTGTGTGTCTGGATCAAGGCTCGCTGGATGGGTTAATCCCCAGTTTAATTAATTTACACCCCATGGGGCTAATCAGTATCAAAACTGGTTCTTGGGATTATTTGGGTGGGATTGCATACAGTAGTGGCCAAAATTGTGGAAACCTTTTGGGAAAAGTATATTTTTGAGGTTTGATGGCTAATAACACTACTTTTTTGGGGGGGGCATTTCAAGAAAATCCTATTCCACAACTGGAATGGCCTAGGAATAGCCCAGATCTTCTTAACCCAATTGAAAATCTATTGAGCCGACTAAAGAAACTTGTTAGTCAGAAGTGATCCAGCAATAAAACCCAGTTAATAGAAGCCATCCTTCAATCTTGGTTTCACATGATAACAGCTGCAGAGCTAAAAGATTTGGTTCACTCCACCGGAAGATGTTGTAAGGCCGCAATTCATGCTAAAGTTACCCAACGAAGGATTAAGTGACATGGGGATAGTTTTTGTACATCTCGTTTTTTCTACATGTTTCACTTTTCTTCTTGATACTGTATCAGCTATTCTAGTAGCAAATCCTTCATAAAAGTTATTGCATTGCATTTTTGATTAAATTATCTTTCCATTGATATGTAATTTTATGGTACTACTCCCCCAAAAAAGTGGTGTTATTAGCTAGTTTTAGAAAATACACTTTTCCCAAAAGGTTTTTCTGTTATTTTGGCAACTATTCTGCTTTGGTTGTCTCAACTCACATGCTTCTCACCTAAGACTTATCTGATAAACCTGATAAAACTTGGACCCCTTGATTAGTTTAAAAAAGGGCCATTAGTAGAACATAGATAAATTCTGAAGAGTGTCTGCCTGTGGGAGGGGTGAAGAAATGATGATTGGGGCAGAAACCTTTTAAGAGCAAAAGAAAAAAAGATATTTGTTAGGTTCAGCTTGATCTAATTGTTCTAGTGATTCCATAGATAGGAAGACACACTGATGTGATTGTTAGTACATCTGCAACTCGCCTACCATACTGGCTTTGAAATGCGTCCAAAGGATATTAAACTTTTGAACTAGTCCTTCCAATGGCAACTCTTTCCTTTAAGTAGTTCCCCAACAAACACACAACACAGAGAGAGAGAGAGAGAGAGAGAGAGAGCTTTTTTCACAAATGATATAAGCTCCTTTTTAAAATGTCCCAGATGCACTAAGGATGGATGCATTAATTCTTAATCCAATTAGGATTTGCCTTGAGACTATTTATTTCATTGGTTGATAAATGGATGGATTATATGGCCATCCACCTCAAGTAGAGGGTTCATTATCATTTATTGCTTTAAACTCACACGTGGGTTTATCAATCAAGGAGAATATTTGTAGCTCAGGGTTGAAATGAGGGGGTCCTTGGTATGCTCTGAACTTGGTGGTTTTCTTGCAGAGGTTTCATCACCCAGCTGGTAACATCATCAGTGCTAGGAGGGAGTAGAGTTTGCAGAGTGGAAGAGGAGGAGGGGGAGGGGGAGGAAACTGACTGTGGGGTCCTTGATGTTCTCAGAGCTTGGTTGTTTTCTTGCAGACGTTTCATGACTCAACTAGGTAACATCATCAGTGCTAGAAGGGATTAGAGTTTGCAGAGTGGAAGAGGAGGAAAAGAGGAGGAGGAGAAAGAGGAGGAGGAGGACTGTGGGGTCCTTGGTGCTCTCTGAGCTTGGTTGTTTTCTTGCAGACGTTTCATGACCCAACTAAGTAACATCATCAGTGCTAATCTTATGGGTTTATATCAGTAGAAATCAGTGGGATTTCCTATGTGTAAAACCACAATGTGTTTAAGCTTGAGACACAGAAGGGTGTTCTTCCAGAACCTAAACAACCTAAATGACCCTCATGACCAGATATCTGCACAGAATAGAAATGTTTGCATTCACCCCACCCTTCAGTCAGAACTGAAAAAGCTTCTTCGATAAGATGCAGAACTTTTTCAAGGGGGAAAAAAAATCCAAGGAGGTCCATTTGCCTTTTGAAAAGCACCTTTGGGACAACCATGACCTGGATGATTGAGAGAATCTATATTCCAGAACTTATAAATATTCTTACATGTGCTTCACTCAAGCCTTACAAGTATGAATAAATTCAGTGGTGAATTAAACTTATTCTTTCAAGTGTGGGTTTTGTCAATGAGAGGGAACATCGATGTATTAAGTGACAGGGGTGATGTGAGAATCCACAGTGTCTCGTGGCCACATTTACAGGTGTATCTACCATGCGATAAGATAAATTTAGAAGGCGGCATAAAGACACATGAAGGAGACAGAGGGCTAATTCAACAAGGACAGCTTCGAATTAACACTGAACCTGGGTTTGCATTTTACACCAAGCCATCATTTGCTGAACCCCTGAGTAACCCACAACTGATGGCATTCACATGTAGCTGTGACCCACAACAAACCACATGAGGCTTTGATGCAGTGTGTAAATCAAGACCCAGTATATTTTAGTCTGGATGGAAGAAGAAAAAAAGCTGAAGTGGGATAACACGGCATTTTGCAAATCCTTGGTAAGGCCACGTTTGGAATATTGTGTACAGTTTTGGTCACCACGATGTAAAAAAGATGTTGAGGCTCTAGAAAGAGTGCAGAGAAGAGCAACAAAGATGATTAGGGGACTGGAGGCTAAAGCATATGAAGAACGGCTGCAGGAACTGGGTATGTCTAGTTTAATAAAAAGAAGGACTAGGGGAGAGAGACAGGATAGCAGTGTTCCAATATCTCAGGGGCTGCCACAAAGAAGAGGGAGTCAAACTGTTCTCCAAAGCCCCTGAGGGTAGGACAAGAAGCAACAGATGGAAACTCATCAAGGAGAGAAGCAACTTAGAACTAAGGAGAAATTTCCTGACAGTTCGAACAATTAATCAGTGAAACGACTTGCCTCCAGAAATTGTGAATGCTCAAGATGTTGGATAATCATTTGTCTGAAGTGGTGTAGTGTTTCCTGCCTAAGCAGGGGGTTGGACTAGAAGACCTCAAAGCTCCCTTCCAACTTATTCTATTCTGTTCTTTTCCATTCCATTCCATTCCAGTTTTATTCTATTCTATTCCATTCTTTACCTTTCTTTACCTTTCTTTTCTTTTCTTTTCTATTCTATTCTATTCTATTCTATTCTATTCTATTCTATTCTATTCTATTCTATTCTATTCCATCCCATCCCACCCCACCCCACCCCATTCTGTTCCATCCCATGTCCTTCTGCCAGTGGAAAGCCTGGTCCCCCTTTCATTATTCCTGATGTTCTTCAAGACAAGAATAAATTGTGCCTCTGCAAAAAGTCTTGAGTGCTGTGTCATGTGGAGGCTTCTCGGAGGCGCTGAGCATCTTCCTTTGTTTCCTGAGCTGCTTAGCATATGCTCTTTTCAAAGCCACCCCCCCCCCCAAGAGAGAGAAGTTGAATAGTATCTTTCTGATGATTACAAGGAGCCACCTGGATGTTCCCATTTAAACCAGTATGGGACCATCCCTTTCAGAAATTGCCGCTCACAGTCTGGGGTCTCCGCTGCGCATTATTCTTCTTTCGCTTAAGTGGGGAGGACATTGCTTGGGAAAAGAACAGGTCTGCTTCGGGGCTAGGGAGGGCCAGCCAGCTGTTTTCTGCTGCCTGTTCATTACCCAGGTTGCTGGACAGATGTGAAAAATGTAGGCTCAGTTGCATCCAGTTCATCCATTGATGAGATTTCCCTACCACCTTGAGCCAGACAGATTCTAGATATATATTTTTTTCAGGCCAGGAAGGTGTACAAAACAATAGATGACTTGTTAATGGAGCTAAGTGTCCACTAACAAGAGTAAGTAGAAGACTACTTCAGCTTCAATCATAACAATACAAGAGCAAACAATAGATTTAAACTCAATGTTAACCGCTTCAATCTTGATTGCAGAAAATATGACTTCTGTAACAGAGTTGTTAATGCTTGGAACACACTACCTGAATCTGTAGTCTCTTCTCAAAATCCCCAAAGCTTTAACCAAAAACTCTCTACTATTGACCTCACCCCATTCCTAAGAGGTCTATAAGGGGCAAATCGTACTAGGAAACAAAAACAATATAAATTGAAAGATACAAGCAACATGGTTATAGTAATAAGTGGGAAGAGATAGATAGATAGATAGATAGATAGATAGATAGATAGAGATAGATAGTAGTAAGGAAGAGAAGAATAATAGTAATACAATCTTAGTAAATTATTTGACAGTGTTGTGGGGATTAGTTGTTAAGCAGAGTGATAGCATTTGGGAAAAAACTGTTCTTGTGTCTAGTTGTTCTGGTGTGCAGTGCCCTATAGTGTCGTTCTGAGGGTAGAAGTTGAAACAATTTATGTCCAGGATGTGAGGGGTCTGTAAATATTTTCACAGCCCTCTTTTTGACTCCTGCAGTATACAGGTCCTCAATGGAAGGCAGGTTGGTAGCAATTATTTTTTCTGCAGTTCTAATTATCCTCTGAAGTCTGTGTCTTTCTTGTTGGGTTGCAGAACCAAACCAGACAGTTATAGAGATGCAGATGACAGACTCAATAATTCCTCTGTAGAACTGGATCAGCAGCTCCTTGGGCAGTTTGAGCTTCCTGAGTTGGTGCAGAAAGAGCATTTTTTGTTGTGCTTTTTTGATGTTAGCTGTCCATTTTAGATCTTGCGATATGGAAGAACCTAGAAACTTGAAGGTCTCTATTGTTGATACTGTGTTGTCCAGTATTGTAAGAGGTGGTAGTACAGGAGGTTTGGGAAGATTGGAAACAGAGAGGAAAGGATTGAAGCGAGCAAAAAAATCAGAAGCTCTTCTGATTTTTAATGAAAAAAATGGTTCGTTTGGGCTGACGCTGCCAGGCTCCTCCTGATGTTGAGGGGTACCACAGAAGAACTAGAGCCTCTAGTGTGATGTCTTAGAAGAAGCCACGAAGGGTTGCTTTGCAAACTCGGGGTCCGAAATCCACATTGGAACCAAGGACAATATTTCAGCAGGAGAGGGAAAGGAGGGCTGTGCCCCGGGTTTGTTTGTTCAACTGCGGGCATTTCTGCTCTGCAGCTGTGATTGTAACGCTGGAAGAGCTGTCACAGGCTTTGCCTCCGCTGTGTTATATTTGTTGAATCAGCGGAGGCCTGCAAAATTCCTCCAGGCTGGCCTTTTCACCATTCAATGACCATGTAATTGGCCCTGCGGTTCACTCAACCCATTCTTTCTGCGGGAAAGCAGAATTTCCATCCAATCGGGGCGGGGGGGGTGCATTCTACGAAATCCCGATCGGTGGATTTCTGCCGCAGGAACAGAACCTGAAACAGCATTTTTCCGGATCTGTCCTCTTCTCTTCAATCCTCCCTTCCTCCTTTTTTTACCCCCTTTTTCGTGGAGCAAAAGATGGGCTGCCTTCGGGTAGAAATTACAAATGACCAGAATGAGTATCAGAATTGAAAAGGAACTTCTTGGGGGTCTTCCAGTCCAACCACCTTGCTCAAGCAGGAGACCCTGTACCCATGGTGGCAAAATCTATGACATGCGTGCCACAGGTGGCACCCAGAGCCATATTGGTAGGCACGTGAGCTCAGTTCCAGCGGGCATGTGTGTGCCGGCCAGCTAATTTTCAGGCCTTCTGGGCACACCGGAAGTTGGCAAACAGGCCATCTCCGGCCTCTGGAGGGCCTCCGAAGGGGTGGAGAAGGCCCTTTTCGCCCTCCCCAGGCTCCTAGAAAGGCTCTGGAGCCTGGGGAGAGCGAAAAAAGGGCCTACCGGGCCCATTGTGGCATCGCATGCCAAAAATGGGGCAAGCGTGGGGGGTTGGGGCAGATAGAATTAGGTTGTAAAAAAAAATGCTTTTAAAAGTAAACAATTAGCCTAATCGGGGAAGTACTAAAACTGTTCTATTCTATTCTATTCTATTCTATTCTATTCTATTCTATTCTATTCTATTCTATTCTATTCTATTCTATTCTATTCTATTCTATTCTACTTTATTCTACTCTACTCTACTCTATTCTACTCTACTCTACTCCTGTTCTATTCTATTCTATTCTATTCTATTCTATTCTATTCTATTCTATTCTATTCTATTCTATTCTATTCTATTCTATTCCTAATTCATATTCTATTCTACTCTACTCTACTCTACTCTACTCCTGTTCTATTCTATTCTATTCTATTCTATTCTATTCCTAATTCATATTCTATTCTAACCTTCAGCTCAAGCTCTAGAAGGCGAGGTCCCTTTCATCTTTAGGTTAGACAATTAAACAGTTCCTGGGTTAGGCTAGTGTTTGCTATCAAGAAGAAAACCACACCTCCAGCTGTATAATAACAAGGCGGCTACTCTGTATAAACAGAGAGCAACCCTTCCCTCCTCTTGAACTGATGATGTGACCTAGCTGGATGGTGGAATGTCTGCAAGAAAACAACTGAAGCTCAGAGAGCACCAAGGACCCCACAGTCCTCCTTCTCCTCCCCCTCCTCTTCCCCCACCCCCCTAAACTCCCCAAACCACATTCCCTTCTAGTACTGATGATGTTACCTAGTTGGGTAATGAAACATCTTCAAGAAAACAACTGAAGCTCAGAGGACACCAAGGACCCCACATTCCTCCTCCTCCTCCTCCTCCTCCTCCACCCTCTCCAAAACCCATTCCCTTCTCGTACTGATGATGTTACCTGGTTGGGTAATGAAACTTCTCCAAGAAAACAACTAAACTCAGAAAGCAGCAAGGTCTCTATGAAAGGACTCTACAGTATAGATGTGCAAAGTCTACTTACAAGTCCAATTAGCAGACATCCTCTGAGTCTATTATTGAAGAGACCTTTCTAAAGGAATGTGATCAGTTCAAATCGTGATGCACAGCCAATGAAAATAATTGTAGGTTTTTGTTCCGATAGCTTAAGATTGGCAAATAGATTGGCTTGTTCCTTGTGAAAAATGCATTTTCGCTACAGTTTTTGACTTGTCACCTGTTGAGTTCATTGCTGTCTTGAACTAAGCAGATTTTTTTTTTGTGCCTACACCAAAAAAAACACCAAACACACACCAAATTCACCTTCATAATTCTTTAACGCAATAAAATTCCCCTTTATAATTCATAATTATAAAGGAATAAAAAATCCCCTTTATAAGTCCTTAAAGGATGTGAAGCCATTGAATAAAATTCCCCTTTATAATTCATAATGATATAATGCAATAAAAAAATCCCCTTTATAAGTTCTTAAAGGGTGTGAAGCTTGATACTTTTCCATTCAAGTTATATTATTAAATTCCAAGAAAAATCATGCGAGGGTCAGACTGATGGAATGTTCCACCTAAAGAAATTTGAGGTTTCTCCCAGTCTGCTAATGTGGGGGATTACAACACCCATAATCCTCAGATGGCATGCCCCCAGGTATTGCAAGTCAGCATCTCTGGAGTTTCAAGCCAGGGGGAGGCGGGGGAAGGGGAGGTTTTGATGGAAACCCATCAAGTTTCAGTTGACTTCAAGGGCTGGGTTTGAGCAACTTCCAGGAATATCTTCCAGGATCACATGTCAGCATTAAAGGCCAAGTACTAATACTTCCTTTAAGGCACACAATCTAAGTTGATCTGCAACTGAATGGGTGAATCTTCCTCCTTAGGAAAATTTGCATTTCAGGCCATTCCCAGTGATAAATATGATAAATAAATAAATAAATAAATAAATAAATAAATAAGATAAATATAAATAAATATATAAATTTGATAAATAAATATGATAAATAGTGAAAAATATGACTTCAGTAACAGAGTTGTTAATGTCTGGAATACACTACCTGACTCTGTGGTCTCTTCCCAAACTCCCCAAAGCTTCAAGCAAAAACTGTCTACTATTGACCTCACCCCATTCCTAAGAGATCTATAAGGGGCGTGCATAAGAGCACAAGAGTGCCTACCATTCCTGTCCTATTGTTTCCTTTCTTTATATTCAACTAATTTAGTTATTACATACTCATACTTATATATTATATAGTTATTTCATACTTACGCTTATATATACTATGTGAAAAAATAAATAAATAAAAATAAATAAATAAAAACACAGCAGAGTGCTAAATCCAGTGCTTCCTTGATTGACCAGATGAAGCTTCTGTGTCTAGGTGCAATCTACCTTGGAAAGGGCAATGCAGGGAAGTCTAGTTTTTAATCAGGTCCTGGTGTTGAAAATAGGACAGGTGGTAGATTAAGTATTGAGTGTGAAGTGTTTAAATCATGATGCATTGGAAGGAGCATTTCTGTAGGAAAGTGGTGGCTGGGGTTAACTTTTACTTCTCCTGGTTCTTCTAACATGCTAAGCTCCATCACCGACCACAAACCTTGGTTTGATATTAAGTTCGATGCATGAATCTAGCAACTGGGCGTGAGTCACTAATAGAGGTTACAGTTGGGGTTTTTAACACATGAGAAGACAGCACATCCGAAAAAAGAAAGTTAACAAGGTTGGACATTTCTATCAGAACCTGTGGATCCCAACTCCCAGAATTCCCCAGCCTTGGGGAATTCTGAGAGTTGAAGTTCACTCGTCTTCAAGTTGACAAGGTTGGGCAAGCTTGATAGATACCTTGGTAGGAACCTTGATGGTGGATGTTGAGAAGCATTTGAGCAAGACTGAGAGATGGTCAAAAGTTGACCAAACCATGATGGCCAAGCCAAGGCTAAGAGTTCTATATGAGCCCCGTCATTAGCTAAGTCACAATGTCAGCTTAATTTTTTTCCTCTTTCTTTTAATAAATTGGCTTTCCTCCTTTGCTGATGATGGTATCTGGACATCTCCCCAGCCTCTTTACATCCTGAAAGATTTATTTCTCTTCCACTGAAAAGCAACTCCATGATTTTTTTCCTCCTGCAAAATGATCAGCAAATATCAACACTTTCTCCTGTGCTCCTAATGAGCAATGGTTGAGCCATATTTCTTGCAAGGTTCTGAAAAACGAACGTTGTTTTTCTCAGGCAGCTGAACCAAAAAAAGGGGGGATTTAAGAGGTGTAGGGATGTGGTGGCTCAGTGGCTAAGATGCAGAGCTTGTTGATCGAAAGATCGACAGTTCAGCAGTTCGAGTCCCTAGCGCCACGTAACGGGGTGAGCTCCTGTGACTTGTCCCAGCTTCTGCCAACCTAGCAGTTTGAAAGCACATAAAAAATGCAAGGTAGAATAAATAGGGACCACCTTTTGGTGGGAAGGTAACAGCGTTCCGTGCGCCTTTGGCATTGAGTCATGCCGGCCACATGACCACGGAGACGTCTTCGGACAGTGCTGGCTCTTCGGCTTTGAAACGGAGATGAACACCGCCCCCTAGAGTCGGGAATGACTAGCACGTATGCGCGAGGGGAACCTTTACCTTTTTAAGAGATTAGAAACTTTTCCTCCGTGCATTACTCATTCTATCCTGTAAGGTGGTGACAATGCCCAGGTAATGAAATTCAATGGAGTTGATTGCAGGGACTTCTGGAGGAAGAATGTAGCTTTTGTGATGATCTGGGAACGTGCATCTTCGGTCCTTCTTCTCCGTAGACAGAAGCATTTCCATACGGACAACAAGGTGCTTTTCTCTTCCAGCACCTGCATTTGAGGCTTTGGTGGGGGGTGGGGGTAGGAGGAGGAAAGCAGCATCTGAGAAATTCTCCAAGCTTTCCAGCCTGGAGAAGAAGCGCTGCACAAAATTACGGACAGGGTTTTTTTTCCCCCTAGTTATTTATTTACTTCAAAGTCTTTTGGCTAGGTAAAGATGAAAGGGACCTCGCCTTCTAGAGCTTGAGCTGAAGGTTAGAATAGAATATGAATTAGGAGTAGAATAGAATAGAATAGAATAGAATAGAATAGAATAGAATAGAATAGAATAGAATAGAATAGAATAGAATAGAACAGGAGTAGAGTAGAGTAGAGTAGAATAGAATAGAATAGAATAGAACAGAACAGGAGTAGAGTAGAGTAGAGTAGAGTAGAGTAGAGTAGAATAGAATAGAATAGAATAGAATAGAATAGAATAGAACAGAACAGAACAGAACAGAACAGAACAGAACAGAACAGGAGTAGAGTAGAGTAGAGTAGAGTAGAGTAGAGTAGAGTAGAGTAGAGTAGAGTAGAGTAGAATAGAATAGAATAGAATAGAATAGAATTGTTGTGTCTGCGCCCCCCGAGCCAAGCCTCCTGCCAGAAAGTGACTTAGAAAGTGAGGGGGAAGGGCCATCAGGACTTACCTCGGGAGCACCGGCTTCCCTGGCTCAGCTCCAGGAGCCAGAGGCAGGCCAGGTGGAAGAGATAACGAGGCCTCCGTCGCCTGATTCTTCCCCCCCCGCCACGCCTCCAGACCCAGCTGATGGCAATCAGGCCTGGCTGGACCCTAGGTTTTGTAGGCAGGAGAGGCGGGAACAACAGAAGCAGGGGTGGGGCAGGCCTAGGAAGTGCTGAGTCATGGAGCCACACCCCACAGGATATAAAGGCAGCAAGAGCTGTTGTGCCTCTTCGTAGCAGGCAAATTAACTGCTTAACTAAGAGCTGAAGTACTGTTTGTTCCTGGGTGACTCATCGGCGTCGAGGGAGATAACACTTGGCAGGTGCTCGCTAGTTTGCTGCCAGAGCTGATAGTGCCAGCTAATTAAGCCATCACTCAGACGGAGACAAGGGGGGACAGAACAAGAATAGAATAGAATAGAATAGAATAGAATAGAATAGAATAGAATAGAATAGAATAGAATAGAATAGAATAGAATAGAATAGAATAGAATAGAACAGGAGTAGAGTAGAGTAGGGTACGATAGGGTAGAGTAGAGTAGAGTAGAGTAGAGTAGAGTAGAATAGAATAGAATAGAATAGAATAGAATAGAATAGAATACAATAGGATAGAATAGAATAGAATAGAATAGAATTTTTATTGGCCAAGTGTGATTGGACACACAAGGAATTTGTCTTTGGTGCATAGGCTCTCAGTGTACATAAAAAGAAAAGATATGTTCATCAAGAATCATAAGGTACAACACTTAATGATAGTCATAGGGTACAAATAAACAATCAAATCATACTAGGAAACAATAATTATCAATATAAATGGTAAGGATACAAGCAACAAAGTGACAGTCATATAGTCATAAGTGGAAGGAGATGGGTGATGGGAACGGTGAGAAGATTAATAGTAATGCAGACTTAGTGAATAGTTTGACAGTGTTGAGGGAATTATTTGTTTAGCAGAGTGATGACGTTTGGGAAAAGGAAGAGGAAGAGAGAGAGAAAGAGAGAGAGAGAAAGAGAGAGAAAGAGAGAGAGAGAAATTCTGGAAGAGAGCAGGACAGAAAGGGGTGGGAAGTTTGAATCCAAGGCAAACTCCAGCGGTCAGCAGTAATAACTGCTTATGGAAAGGCTATTAAATCTTAATTCTGAACTCATTACTACCCTGTGAGTAAATATTACTCTCCCACGGAATTTAATTGGCTGCCGCCCCGCATTTCTGAACAGAAGAAAATAATGTGCCCAAACGCACCTGTTCCTGATAAATAAGGCTATCATTAACACCACCGAGTAGCTGATCATGACTCCCCTAGAGAGGTTTTTTTTTGTTTTTTTCCCCAACCTCTGTAAATTATACTAAATAACCATAATGCTTCAATTTACAGGTCTAAAGTTCACTCCCATTCATCCATAGTCAACAGTTTAAAGTAAAAAAAAAAGCCAGCTGGGAAAATAGGAGCCTCATCAGATGCCATATAAACTGGCCAATCTGATGAGGCTTCTTCCCCACCCACTCATCCCCCTCTCCCTTTTGTAAGAAATAAATGAATCAAAGGATCAGAAAGAAAGAAAGGAAGAGAGAGAGAGAGAGAGAGAGAGAGAGAGAGAGAGAGAGAGAGAGACCAAGGGAAAGATAGATAGGGATCTTTCTCGCTGCTGGCAGGGCTGAGGAGTCTGGGATGCATTTTCAAAAAATAAATAAATATGAAGGCACTACGAAATTGAGAGGCTGGGATTGTTTTCATACAAATTACAGGGGACGTAATAAACCTTCCTTGAGGCCCACCTCCACAAATCATGTTCTGTTCTTTTTAAAGAAAAGGTAAAGGGGTTCCCGTCGCACATACGTGCTAGCCGTTCCCGACTGTAGGGGCGGTGCTCATCTCCGTTTCAAAGCCGAAGAGCCAGCACTGTCCAAAGACGTCTCCGTGGTCATGTGGCCGGCATGACTCAATGCCAAAGGCTCACGGAACGCTTCCCACCAAAGGTGGTCCCTATTTTTCTACTTGCATTTTTTACGTGCTTTCGAACCGCTAGGTTGGCAGAAGCTGGGACAAGGAACGGGAGCTCACCCCGTTACACGGCAAGCACTAGGGATTCGAACCGCTGAGCTGCCAACCTTTCGATCGACAAGCTCAGCAAATTAGCCACTGAGCCACTGCATCGTTTTCTCTTTTAGTCCTCGGTTAATAGGGATTTTGAGCTGAAGAAACATCACAATATCAAGTTCCAGCAGCAGCACCATCTGAAAAACATAACCAGAGATGGACACGGTAGAGTGAGGAGGAAGTTGGCCCAGAAGTCAACACCCCAAACTATTCCAATCCTACTCAAGACTGAACAACAAGATAAGAACATTCAGGGCACAAGGTTTTTGGACTGAAGATAACCAGTCTGAAAACCAGCAAGGTTCCTCTCGAGAAGAGAGGGGTGTTTGTCCAGGAGTTGCAGGTATGTGACCTCACACCAGCTGGCATCTAACAGGGGTAGAAGGGAATATTTGGATCTCAGGTGGAACTGTGAGTGGGTTTTTTTGCAGATGTTTCATTACTCAATCGAGTAAAGTCATCGATAGAAGGGAATGGAGCCTGTGGAGAGGAAGAGCAAGAGAACTGTGGGGTCTTTAGTGCTGTTTGAGCTTGGTGGTTTTCTTGCAGATGTTATTAAATCTGGTAGCATTTATTTATTTATTTATTTATTTATTTATTTTGTCACAACAATATATGTAAGTATCATACAGAAAGGTTATATAGTATATAAACATATATATGAGTAAATATTAGAAAGTATAAGCATATATATATATATATAGGTCTTTGGTTGTTTGGGTTTTCTCCCGTGTAAAATTGGAAGTGTCTTGGCGACGTTTCGACGAAGTCTCATTCGTCATCTTCAGGCTTCAGCTTCGTGCTTCTGGGAGCAATGTGTGATCGCAGCTGTTTCTTCCTTTTAACTGCTAGTGGGGGTTTGAACTGATTGGGTGGGAGCTTGGCTGTGCTCTGATTGGATGTGGGTTTTTCTGTGCTCTGATTGGCTGGGGGTGTGTCCTGTGTTGGTGGGGGCTTGGTTGTGCTCAGTCTAGTCTGTGCTGCAGGGGGATTTGAGCTGGTGAGCTGCATAGCTGTTGTTTGGCTTTGTGGTCGTGCTACATCTTCATAGTGGGTGTCAGTCTGCTGCATGAATGGATTGGAGGGGTTTGAAATGGCTAATGTTGCAGCTGCAGTCTGGCTTCTGGTCCTTGGTCGTGCTTCATGATCAGTGTGGGTTTGGGTCTGCTTTCTGGGTGGATGTGCGGTGGTGACATCCTGTGTGGACCTTGTGAGTGTGGGTCTGGTGTCATTCCTCGTGTTAGGGACTCGTTTGTCAATAAGGGCGGGTTTCCAAATGGCTGGTAGGCGGGACTTATATATATATATATATATATATAGGAAGAAGAAAAGAAAAACAATAGGACAGGAACGGTAGGCACGTTTGTGCGCTTATGCACGCCCCTTATGGTCCTCTTAGGAATGGGGTGAGGTCAATAGTAGAAAGTTTTTGGATAAAGCTTTTGGGATTATGGGAAGAGATCACAGAGTCAGGTAAAGTGTTCCAAGCACTGATGATTCTGTTACAGAAGTCGTATTTTCTGCAATCTTGATTAAAGTGGTTGACATTAAGTTTAAATCTATTGGTTGCTCTTCTATTATTGCAATTAAAGCTGAAGTAGTCTTTAACAGGAAGGACATTACAATAGATGATTCTATGAGTTAAATTTAGGTCTTGTCGAAGGCGACAGAATTCCAAGTTTTCTAAGCCTGGGATTTCAAGTCTGGTGGGATAAGGTATTTTGTTCTTACATCATGTTACCTAGTTTGGTAATGAAATATCTGTAAGAAAACCACCAAGCTGAGAGTGTGTTGATGAAGACTCAACCTTTAGATACCAAGTTCAGGGAGCATCAAGGACCCCATCTCGTGCCAAGGTCATTCAAACAAACTAAACTACTCTCGAGTAGGCCCTTATTCCCAAGGGACGCTTGACCGTGAACTAATAATTCGCATTGCTCAAACTTCTGATACACAACTCACTGGTAGTACCATTCTTCTGGTTTGTTAATTCCAGAACTGGATGCTGAGCACTTTGGGGTTGTGAAGACCGATTGATGGATTGTCTGGTTGAAGTGGCGCCGGACACCTCCTCCCACTTTAAGAAGCTGTACTCAAACGATGATATGTCAAGATTGCAAAAAAAACAAACCAAGCGGATTGGCCCACCTGGCCAATTCAGGCATCCAAGAGGCAAGCAAAGTACAATTTCTCCAGGTGCAAATCTTTCAATGCTTCAGTTCTTTCCATGCAGTTCAAGATATCTGATCTGGCTTCATTTGGATCAGGTCCCAAATTCAGTGGTACCTGAATACTCAATGGTTTTGAAAATCATTGAATTTGGTACTCAATGCATTTTGAAGTGAACATTTTGTCCTGGGACTCATTGTTTGTTTGATACTCAGGCACAAGCTAGAACTTGTTGGTGTCATTTGCTTTGTGACTCGCTCCATTATTCCTTGTGGGGGAGGGGGAATTGTTTGGTACTCAATGTTTTTGGTACAAATTGTGCCTCCCGGAACCAATTAGTACCGAGGTATCACTGCATTGCATTATAATGGGTTTATTCAGTAGCCCATTTCAGGGTGTTGGGTGAACAGAAGTAGCAATTATTTCCCAAATAATTAAATAGCTGACATCAATCAATCAAATGCTGTGAGGGTGGGGGGGGACAAAACTAACCAAAGAAAACGTTGTTTCCCGTTTGACACTCTCAAAAATATTGCCTTGACTTTTGGAAACACAAGCCGGGAGATGCGAAAAAGTTTACCTACCTAATATTTGCTCACTATTGTTCCTGTCTACCTAAGTCCTTTTCTCCTCCCAATCCCTGATAGGTTCCCATGATTTAAGTTGGTGCAATTCATTGGTGAGTGCACACTGATGAAGTCTGGGAGAGCGAGGGAGGGAGGGTCCTTCCCCCCACTCCCCAATTTCCCCCCAAAAGCAAATCCTCTTAGCTTTAGGAGGAAGCTTCATCTGGGCCCAAGCAAACTCTTGTCACTCTTCTGCTAGGGATTGGATCAATGCAGAGTAGTGGTCTTTGATGGACTTTCAGCCCCTGTGATCTCTCAACCCGGGGAGGGGGAAGAGTTTAAAGAATGAGCATATCAATTCAGGACCACTGAACTGCATTTCCATGGGGGGTGGGGCACCTCCCTCGCTTTTGTCCCCCTCCATCGCTGCTCCTCCTCCTTTTGTCACTCTTCTTTCATGCTTTGTTTAGCAAACACAAAAAAACCCACACTCTGTTTTGTTGCCAGGGGCTTTCTGCAAAATTTCACATAAAGCTCTGGTGAGGCCCAGAGAACCTGCCCATCACTTCAGGGTCAAAACCACTCCAGAACCTCCATTTTGCTCCATCCTTGTATCTCAGCCCGAGAACTTTCACACCAGCATCTCAGCCTTAATGAAGCCGCTTAGAAGATGCCTTCAGCCTGGAGACATCTATCCCAACCTGGAAATGCTTCCCCACTTTGCTTCTCCCCACCACCACTACCACCCTCAAAAAAAAAAAAAAAAAGCTTTCACAACTAACAGTCTTCTGTGAACCAATTCTGCAACCAATTCTGCAACCAATTCTGCAACCAAGACTGGTCGCCACGATGTAAAAAAGATGTTGAGACTCTAGAAAGAGTGCAGAGAAGAGCAACAAAGAGGATTAGGGGACTGGAGGCTAAAACATATGAAGAACGGTTGCAGGAACTGGGTATGTTGAGTTTAACGACAAGAAGGACTAGGGGAGACATGATAGCTGTGTTCAAATATCTCAGGGGCTGCCACAAAGAAGAGGGAGTCGGGCTGTTCTCCAAAGCACCTGAGGGTAGAACAAGAAGCAATGGGTGGAAACTGATCAAAGAAAGAAGCAACTTAGAACTAAGGAGAAATTTCCTGACAGTTAGAACAATTAATAAGTGGAACGACTTGCCTTCAGAAGTTGTGAATGCTCCAACACTGGAAATTTTTAAGAAAATGTTGGATAACCATCTGACTGAGATGGTGTAGGGTTTCCTGCCTGGGCAGGGGGTTGGACTAGAAGGCCTCCAAGGTCCCTTCCAACTCTGTTGTTATGTTATGTTATGTTATAATTTACCACTCTGTTCCAAAGTTGTGATGATGAGAAGAGGGCTTTAGACCTGGCTAGTCAAGGACAACCTTCTATTTGGAATGGAGTGTCTACTACATTTTTTTAGCAGAAGGCTCCTGCTAAAAGAGAATATGTGTAGCTCAGGGTTGAAATGAGGGCTCCTTGGTGCTCTCTGAGCTTGGTGGTTTCCTTGCAGGTGTTTCATACCCAGAGTTGGGTTGCGAAACATCTGCATGGAAACCACCAAGTTTAGAGAGCACCAAGGATCCCCCAGAAGGCTCCTGGTTCGATTCTTCTTGTTGTTGTTAGTTGCAAAGTCATGTCCGACCCATCGTGACCCCATGGACAACATTCCTCCAGGCTTTCCTGTCCTCTACCATCCTCGGGAGTCCATTGAAGCTCATGCCTACTGCTTCAGTGACTCCATCCATCCACCTCCTTCTCTGCCATTCCCTTCTTCTTTTGCCCTCAATCTTTCCCAGCATTAGGCTCTTCTCCAGGGAGTCCTTCTTTCTCATTCGGTGGCCAAAGTATTTCAGTTTCATCTTCAGGATCTGGCCTTCTAAAGAGCAGTCTATTCTATTATTTATTTATTTATTTATTTATTTATTTATTTATTTATTTATTTATTTATTTATTTATTTATTTATTCGATTCTAGGAGACTCTAATTGGGGGCGGGGGGAGAATAGTTTGATATTTTTTTTGTTAGAGTTTCTTTAACTCTATGTTGCAGTTGGGAAACTGCAGGAAGAGAAATGTCTACGTACGGTCTTGAAAGCAGTACTGATTGCGCAGAAGGTTTTGCGCGCATGTAGTCTTTTGTGTGCATGTGATGTGCATATGCGTGCGTGAATTGAATGCATGCACGGGGCATGTGCACTTCCAAACCAATAAGGAAGGTAAGTAGATTTCACCCCTGACCTGAACGATTGAGATTCTCCATAGACGTCCTGGACTTGAAGCAATATTTTGTGGCTGGATTTACTACCAGTTGTTTGGTAGGCAATCTTTTTCGTTGTCTTAAGTCTTCTCGTCTGGGTCTCATTCCTATCCTTGCTCCTCCAATATGGATCTGTCCATAATGGATGTCTTAGAACAGGTACTTCCAACCGTGGCAATTTTATGACTTGTGGACTTCAACTCTCAGAATTGGGGAATTAGAAGATAGTTGCTTCTGAGGACTTATCTTGGCTGGACCATTGAATGGCCATCTTCTTGCCACCTGTTGTGACTCCAGGCCCCGAACCTGGCCCCATGTCCGAAAGAGACTCAGGGAGTGAGGGGAAAGGGCCGGTAAGGCTTACCTCGGGATCACCAATTCCTTTGGCTCGGCTCCAGGAGCCAGAACCAGACCAGTCGGAGGATGTAATGAGGCTGTCATCCCCTGATTCCTCCCTTCCCCAGGCTATGCCTTCAGACCTAGCTGATAATAATAATCAAGCTTGGCTTGACCCGTGCTTCAGAAGATTAGAGAGGCGTCATCAAAAGGAAGGGTGGGGCAGGAGCCCCACCCCACAGGATATATAAGGAACTTTGGGACTGCTCTCATTCCACGGGAAGCAAAGTTTAGCTGATCTGTTTCAAAAAGAGCTGAAAGTCTTGCTACATGAGTCATTTGTTTGAACTTTGGCAGGCAGCTGAGATTTCTCTGCCAGGACTGATAAGAGCCGTGAATCCACTGGCTGAAGGCCAGCTCATTAATCCGAAGTGGGGAAGGAGACAGAACACCACCATTGTAGAGAAGGAAGCAGTCTCTGTTTGCTTCTAAATCTGGAGGGGAACATTTCAACTGACAAGCGTCTCTAGATCTTCTTCTGCAGGAGAAAAACCAGACCCGTCTCTTTCAAAAACGGATGATGGATTGTTAGTTTGGGAGGCATTTTTTTTTTTTTTTAGAAAAGAAAGAGAAAAGAAAATGGAAACTTGCCTGATTTATTTTATCTTTTTTAACCTACTAGGAAAGAGTTGGCTGAGAGAATGGGTAAACCCCGTTGGCTAACGTTCTACCATGACTGGAGAATTATCCGATAATTCATACAGACAGCAGCAATTACCTGTTTATACTGAAGAGAGCCTGCTAATTAAGGGCTCACTTTTCCTACATCCGTTACTGGTGTAGAACCACGAGAATTTCTCGGAGCTGCAATGGCTCTTTCCCATCCTTTAGCTGCTGCCTGAGGTTGATGATCCACATCAAACAGATGAGAAGTGGAATTAATATAATTGAATAGTCCTCTATTCGGAGCAGGAAAAGAAGAAAGGGTTCCTTCCTACAGGGCAGCTTGCTTACAGCATATACTACCACAAGGTGTAGGAAAACTTACCTTACTTACTTACTTATTTACTTATTTGCTTACTTACTTCCCTTCCCTTTCTTAAGATCCTTCGTTCCTTCCACTCTCTTTTTCTCTTCTTTTCTTGATTTTCTTTCTTCCTTCCTCTTCCTCTCTCGTTCTTTCTTTCTTGTTTAATTCTCTATCTCTCCCTCTTTCCTCCCTTCCTTCCGTTCTTTCTTTTGTTCCTCTCTCTTTTTCTCTTCCTTCCTTGATTTTCTTCTTTCTTTCTTTCTCTTTCTCTTTCTTTTCTTTCTTTTCTTTCTTTCTTTCTTTCTTTCTTTCTTTCTTTTCTCTCTCTCTCTTTCTTCTTTATTTCTCTATCTCTCCCTCCTCCCTCCCTTCTTTCTGTTCTTTCTTTTGTTCCTCTCTTTTTCTCTTCCTTCTTTGATTTTCTTCTTTCTTTCTTTCTTTCCTTCCTTCCTTTCTGTCTTTCTTTCTCTCTCTCTCTCTCTCTCTTTCTTCTTTATTTCTCTCTCTCTCCTCCCATCCATCCATCCATCCATCCATCCTCTCTCTCTCCCCCTTTCTTCTTCCTTCCTTCCTTCTTCCCTCCCTCTTTTTCCCTTTCTTTCTTTCTTTCTTTCTTTCTTTCTTTCTTTCTTTCTTTCTTTCTCTCTCTCTCTCTCTCTCTCTCTCTCTCTCTCTCTCTCTCTCTCTCTCTCTTCTTTATTTCTCTCTCTCTTCCCTCCC
>NC_080549.1:2814207-2834207 GCF_028640845.1 Ahaetulla prasina | reverse complement strand
TGGAGGAGGAGGAGGAGGAGGAGGAGGAGGAGGAGGAGGAGGAGGAGGAGGAGAGGAGGAGAAGGAGAAGGAGGAAGGAGAAGGAGAGGAGGAGGAGGAGAGGAGGACAAACGACAAACGAGGAGGAGGAGATGGAGGAGAAGGAGGAGGAGGAGGAGGAGGAGGAGGAGGAGGAGGAGGAGGAGGAGAAGGAGAAGGAGGAGGAGAAGGAGAAGGAGAAGGAGATGGAGAAGGAGAAGGAGAAGGAGAAGGAGAAGGAGAAGGAGAAGGAGAAGGAGAAGGAGAAGGAGAAGGAAAGGAGAAGGGGAGGGGGAGGGGGAGGACTGTGGGGTCTTTGGTGCACTCTGAGCTTGGTTGTTTGCATGCAGACATTTCATTACCCAACTTGCTAACATCGTCAGTGCTGGTGAGTGTGGGGTTTGCTCTCTGTTTAAAACCAGAACACATCTTTTCTTGCAGCCTCCAAACAGATAAGCAGGAATTAACACCAGACAAACAATCAAGCAGAAAACAATCATCAAAGAACTTCCAAGGAGAAAACTATATCCCCACTGGCAGGACAAGCGACTGTACATGAACAGGGATCAAATCTCACGCTTCTCTTACACCAATGAGGTTGATGAAGCATCTGCAAGCAAGCCACCAAGTTCGGAGAGCACCACCAACCAAGCAAACCATTTCTGTGATGGGAGGCCCTGCTGAACTCGACAGAATTTAAAATCGAATTTACTTTTATGCAAAGTAAAGTCCAAAAAACAAAAAATTGAATTTACTTTGAGTAGAGGTTTTCAAGATAACAACTTCTCCTTAAACACTTTCTGGAGTTTTTCAAGGTGCAATTCGTCATATTTATTTAATACAGCATTTCATCCATTCATTCACTTAATTATGACTTCTGCAGAACTTTACACGGGCTCGCGACATTGCTCGATGACTTGATTGAGATGGACATTGCAATACCTGCAAGCAACTGTTCCGTAGAAAATCAAAATGTGTTTATTTAATTTAATTTATTAATATAAATTAAATGTGTTAATTTTAATTTAATTTAACTTAACTTAATTTAACCTAATTTAATTTAACTTAACTTTATTATTTTATTTTATTCTATTTATTTCATTGATATTAATTTATTAATATAAATCAAAATGTGTAATTTAATTTAATTTATTGATATTAATTTATTCATACAAATCAAAATGTGTACTTGAACTTAACTTTTTTTTATTATTTATTTATTTATTTATTTATTGTCACAACAGTATACACAAACAAATGTCATAGATAAAACAGCATATCTTGAAGAAAATATATATATATATATATAATTAAAATTATGCCTCAACTATATTAATTGGATATAATGAAGGGAACAATAGGACAGGAACGGTAGGCACATTTGTGCTCTTATGCATGCCCCTTAACTTCTTAACGTTATTCTTTTATTTTATTTATTTTATTGATATTAATTTATTTTATTATTTGTTATCACTTCATTTCATTCCATTCCATTATGTCATTTGATGGATGATGGAGATGCTCTCCTGGCAGGAAGATTCCCGAGTGAAAGGGGTGCAAGGAAGACACACACACCCCGCGGCCCTTTCGGAACAAGGGGGAGGACTCCAAACCAGTGTCCTCTCTTTGGCCCTGTCGGAACCCATCAGCCAAAAGAGATGGTGTGGTTTGATTAATTGATTCGAGCACCTTCCCAGGTTGCCCCGACTTCTCTCTCCTCATTGTTCTCCTTCTCTTGCCCAATGGTCTTCAAAGGCCAGGAACAGCCTCTGAAACTCAGACAATGAAAAGCTTCGATTTTTTTCTTATTTTTTGCATTTGTTCGCTCTTTCCTTCCAGGAGTTAGCCCACCGATGGGCTCCCCCACCCACCCACATCTCGCTTCAGTGATTTGTAAACTAATTCTCTGCTTCATTAGTTTGTATTGCTATGCGTTTCCCTATTCAGCCACCAGATGCCAACAATCGGCATTTGAATTCCACCCCGTCTAGAACATTTTTAGTAAGACTTTCGGTCCCTGATGATAATCTGTAGGCAAATTTACTTATGCCCAAGACCAATTAATGAAAAGGAGGGGGGAGGCGGTGTCACACACATCACGCTGAAGCAAGGGTTGTTTAATTGTGATTTCTTTCTTTCTTTCTTTGGAATAAGCCACAATTGACCTTTTATGGCGCTGGGCTGCAAAAGACAGTTTACAGAGCATATTGTTAAAGATTCTGGGCTAGGTTTGAAATCGCAAACGGGCTGTAGGCACAACAGGATACCAAGAAGGGAGAGGCTAAAATCTCAAATGCGGTTGGCTTTGTGGGATAAAGATCACTCACTATGGCTGAGTCAGCAAATCATGGTTAAACAACGCTGGCTGGGAGATGTAAAGGGGTTGCTGGCTTATCTATCTATCTATCTATCTATCTATCTATCTATCTATCTATCTATCTATCTATCTATCTTCTATCTACTATCATCTATTTAGTTATCTAGCTATCTCTTTTCTTTATCTCTTTATCTTTCTCTCTTTTCTCTTTTGATATTTATCTATATCTATCTTCTATTATCTGTCTACTATTATCTATCTTCTATTATCTATTTATCTATCTATCTATCTATCTATCTATCTACTATTATCCATTTATTTTATCTATGTTTCTCTTTTCTCTCTTGATATGTATCTATCTATCTATCTATCTATTTACCTTTATCTATCTATCTATCTATCTATCTATCTATCTATCTATCTATCTATCTATCTATCTATCTATCTATCTTTTATCTATCTTTCTCTCTTTTTTCTCTTGATATTTATCTATATCTATCTATCTTCTATTATCTATCTGTCTGTCTATTTACTATTATTCATCTATCTATTTTTATCTATCTTTTTCTCTTTTCTCTCTTGATCTTTATCTATCTACTATTATCTATCTATAACTATCTTTTATCTTTCTCTCTTTTCTCTCTTGATATCTATCTATCTATCTATCTATCTATCTATCTATCTATCTATCTATCTATCTATCTATCTATCTATCTATCTATCCCTATCTATCTATCATCTATCTAACTATCATACGATGAGTTTAATTGTCCTTGGGCAGGGTAGTGCTTCCTGAGTTTTCCACTTCCTTTGCCAAGTTAGTTGGATGACCAATATCAACCTGTGAAGCCAATAAAATTAAAACGGAAACTTAAGAGCTGACTTCTCACTTCTTCCTGCCCTGGAATCTTATTGCACTCCTCCCTCTCCGCCCCTCCCCCACCTCATCTCTCTTGACTAATAGGTATCATTTCAAATGTTTGACAAACTCCCACGTCTCGGATAAAGCAGCCCTTTTCTCTGACATCCTGGCTGCGATCGAAATCATCTGAGTGCTGATTTTATAAATTAGGCCAGAAACGAGAGGCAGAGAGAGAGGGGGGGGGAGAGAGAGAGAGAGAGGGAGGAGACCCCTCCCCAACCAATGGCGAGCGACCACGCGAATTCCACTGTTGTTAATACTTCATACTTTTATGCTTCATTAAACCAATTTCATGGATGTATGACTCAGAAGGGAAGAGCAGGGCAGCTTTTTAAAAAGAGGCAACAATGGCTTATTGAAGGAAATGGGCCTGAGATTAAATTAAGTGCTACTTGAGAAATATGGAAATACAAAAATAATTCACAAGTCGAGATGGAGGATTAAAAGAAAATGATAACTTTGACTTTCGGGTTCCAGAGAGAAGGGTGGTCTCCCCTCTCCCCCCTCCCTTACTGGGGGAAAAAAGGATCATCTGCTAATTAATATTGGGGTGGGGGGTGGGGTCCCCTTGAGTGCCTTCATCGTACTGGGAATCCGAGAGCTCAATTTGGCTCAAGTTTGGAATTTATGACAACTCAATAGGACGACTATAGGAAAACGTCCATCCAGGAACCTCTGCTACATGGGTTGGTTGTTGGGGTGGATGGTGAAAGTTGGACAATAGACAATTTCTCTCTTTTCCAGTTAGTGGGAAGCAATTGTGTAACGCAAGTGTTAGTAAATCTGTATTGTGCTTTGGCTAAGGAGAGGTGGGACATTCATCTAAATGGGTTTTCCAAAAGACAACTGGACTCCCTCGGTTTTGTTTCGTTTTTAAATGTTCTCAAAAAGCAAAAGAAAAGAAAAGAAAAGAAAAAAAGCCAAGAGTCATGCAAACCTCCTTCCCCTTTGTAGGACATTTGAGAAGAATATGAGCTTTCATCACTTCAGGAAAGAACAGTTGAAAAATGACTGAAGAATTGCAGATGAAACCTTCTGCGTCACCCCAAACTTCTGAAGATCATTTCCATTTTCTCGTTCCAGTTGAGCACCTTGGATTTTAGCATCCTTCCTTTCGCGAAGATCAAAAAAAAAAAAGGGAGGGGGAAGTTGAATCCTTGCTGAGACAGAGCAAGGCCAAATTTAGAATAGAACAGAATAAAAGAGTTGGGAGGGACCTTGGAGGTCTTCTAGTCCAACCCCCTGCCCAGGCAGGAAACCCTACACCACTTCAGACAAATGGTTGTCCAATCTCTTCTTAAAAACTTTCCAGTGTTGGAGCCTTCACAGCTTCTGGAGGCAAGTTGTTCCACGGGTTAATTGTTCTGTCAGGAAATTTCTCCTTAGTTCTAGGTTGCTTCTCTCCTTGGCAAACACTCATTTTCCAACGCCTTTGGAAAAGACCCTCCCTTGTTTCTGATGTTCTCCAATACCTTCCCCATACACACATGCGCGTGCATGCACACACACACACACACACACACACACACACATGAAGCAGCATCCCTCTTTTTTATTTTTGGCTGTCTCTCTAAAAAAAGTCCAAGTTTTTTTCTCTCTTTTTTTCTCTCTCTCCCCTCTCTCTCCCTCCCTTTCCCTCTCTCTCTCTTCCTCTCTCTCTGTTTCTCTTCTTTCATTCTCTCCCTCTCTTTCTCTCCCTCCCTCCCTTTAACTCTCTCTCTGTGTTTCTTTTATTTCTCTCTTTCTCTCCTCCTTTCTCTCTCCCTCCTTTCTCTCTCTCTCTTCCTCTCTCTCTCTCTTCCTCTCTCTATGTTTCTCTTCTCTCTCTCCCCCCTCTCTTTCTCTCCCTCCCTTTCTCTCTCCCTCCCTTTCTCTCTCTCCCTCCCTTTCTCTCTCTCTCTTCCTCTCTCTCTCTCTCTATGTTTCTCTTCTCTCTCTCCCCCTCTCTTTCTCTCCTTCCGTTTCTCTCTCTCTCTCTCTTCCTCTCTCTCTGTTTCTCTTGTTTCTCTCTCTCTCTCTCTCTCTCCCTCTTCTCCCTCTCTTTCTCTCCTCCCCCCCCTCTCTCGTGACTAAGCCCTGTTTGTTTCGTGGAACACGTCACTACAAAGGGAAACATTCATGAAAGTAAGAAGCTTATGCATGCACATGGTTTTCTCTGTCTCCATCTCAAAAAGAAAAAAAAAGCAACTCGGGAAGGTCTGCCATCTTAGCTTTTGGTGTCACAATGGGAACTTTGTGTAGATCAGCAAACCGGGAAGGCATCCAGCTCTTAGATTAGCAACAAACACAGAGAGGAACATGGGTATTTCCCCCCCCTCCCCATCTCTTTTTCTCATCCGTTCTGTGACTCATTGCACTTCCCGTGGCTTCCCTTTGGCCATTCGGGAATCCAAGGGTCTTCCTTCTTTCACTAGTTCCTAATATATATATGTATGTATGTATGCATGTATGTCTTGGCGTATTCGGGTCTTTTCCCGTGTAAGGTTGAGAGTACCTTGGCGACATTTCGACGAGGTCTCACTCGTCATATTCAGGCTGGTGCTTGAGGCTTCGTGCTTGTGCGAGCGAAGCACAACCTTACATGGGAAAAGACCCGAATACACCAAGACATACATACCTATACCTGTGAAAACCTACGAAAACAAATATATGTATGTATGTGTATGTGTATGTGTGTGTGTGTGTGTATGTGTGTATATATATATATATATTTGTGTGTGTGTGTGTGTGTGTAGGTCTTTGGTTGTTCGGGTTTTCTCCCATGTAAAATTGGAAGTGTCTTGGCGACGTTTCGACGAAGTCTCATTCGTCATCTTCAGGCTTCAGCTTCGTGCTTCTGGGAGCAATGTGCAATGCTTTGGGAGCAATGAGAAGCACGAAGCTGAAGCCTGAAGATGACGAATGAGACTTCGTCAAAACATCGCCAAGACACATCCAATTTTACACAGGAGAAAATCCGAATAACCAAAGACCTACATACAAACACCTGTGAAAACCTCAGAAAACATATATATATATATATATATATATAACATTGCTCCCAGAAGCACGAAGCTGAAGCCTGAAGATGACGAATGAGACTTCGTCAAAACATCGCCAAGACACATCCAATTTTACACAGGAGAAAATCCGAATAACCAAAGACCTACATACAAACACCTGTGAAAACCTCAGAAAACATATATATATATATATATATATATATATATATATATATATAACATTGCTCCCAGAAGCACGGTTGAAGCCTGAAGATGATGAATGACACTTCGTCGAAATGTCACCAAGACACTTCCAATTTTACGCGGGAGAAAACCCGAATAACCAAAGACCTACATATATATATATATATATATATATATATGTATGTATGTATGTATGTATGTATGTATGTAGGTAGGTAGGTAGGTAGGTAGGTAGGTAGGTAGGTAGGTAGGTAGGTAGGTATAACATCTTTGGTGGAAAGGATGTCTTTGAGCAAAAATGCCTTTCCTGTCAAGCGAGAGCTGCATTTTCTTTCTTTCTTTCTTTTTCTTTTTTCTTTTTGCAGTGTCAGACAGACACAATACATTCCAAGGACAGGAGAAGAAAAATGAGGATTTGATGGACAATCGGTCGTCATGAGAAGAGGAAACCATCCCAGAAATGTAACAGAGGAGAGCGGAGGTGTCATTCCAAAGAGAGTGGAGAGTTTTCGTATCCTGGAGGGCTTTAGGATGCCGATGTAAACCCTGGCTGAGTTATTGTGAAGCTAGAAAGAGGCGAAATTTTGTAAGAGAGGCCATGGGGCGGGAGGGTTTCTAGTGGTTAGAACTGATCTTCCCCACTATTTGGAGTCACTGACCTCGTGGAGAATTTGCTCCCGGATTTCTTCCTAAAAATGTTTGGCTTGGCATTAAGAGGCAAGGCCAGCTTGGAAGAGTTCTTGCTTGCCTGGAGCTCAAAATGGATTCAGGCTAGAAGAAAAACAAAATAAACTAAGGAGGAGGCAAACTAGACAAAACTTAACAAGGAGCTAGAGAAAAGTGGGTAGAAGAAGCCTTGAGATGGAGTAATGAAGGTCTCTTTCTTGGTCTCTCTCTTTTCGAAGGGAAAAAACAGAAAACAAACCATAGCACAAAATAGATACAGCCTCAGAAGGAATCAGGGTTCACCTTTTCTGATCAATAAATTTCATTCAAAGGGAAGACGCTTTTGTGAGTTGCTGCTTGTTTTGGACACAGAGGAAGCTCAGAAAATCTAACTTTTAATTAAAATTTGTTAGTAGAAAAAATAGTCTTCTTCTTCTCCTCCTTCTTCCCCTTCCCCTTCTTCCTCTTCCTCTTCCTCCTCCTCCTTCTCCTCTTCCTCTTCTTCTTCCATAGACTGTAGGGTTGTTGTTTTTTTAAAAAAAACTCTTCACAATTTATATCAGTTCACTGGGGAGCTTGGACAGACCATATTATTTCAACTTCCCTTTCTCCACCTGCATTGTGGGGTTGTGTATTTTAGTCCCATTTTTGCACTTATAAAACCTGCTAAAGTTGATGCAGAAGAAAACACTTCAACTGTTGTAATGCCCTCTACAAATACTCTTTGTCCTGTCTGCTCCCCCACAGCTGCATCCTTGTAAATTTGGTAAGCTTGTTGAGTGTGGGGTGTGTTTTCTCTCTTTGCTAGGGGGAAAAAAACACCCCAGTTGCATGTTGTGCTTTCACTGCAGAATTTGGAGAGAGAGAGAGAAAGAAAGAGAAAGAGAGAAAGGGAGGGAGGGAGTGAAAGAGAGAAGAAGGAAGGAAGGAAAGAGAACGAAAGAAAGAAAGAAAGAGAAAGAAAGAAAGAAAGAAAATGAAAGAAATGAAAAGAAGGAAGAAGAGGAGGAGGAGGAAAGAAAGAGAAAGGAGGGAAGGAAGGAAGGAGGGAAGGAAAAAGAAAGAACAAAAGAAAGAAAAGAAAAGAAAAGGAGGAGGAGGAAAGAAAGAAAGAAAGAAAGAAAGAAAGAAAGAAAGAAAGAAAGAAAGAAAGAGAGAGAGAGAATGGGAGGGAGGGAAAGAGAAAGAGAAGAAGGAAGGAGGGAGGGAGAGAGAAAGAAAGAAAGAAAGAAAGAAAGAAAGAAAGAAAGAAAGAAAGAAAGAAAGAAAGAAAGAGAAAGGGAGAACGGGAGGGAGGGAAAGAGAAAGAGACAAGAAGGAAGGAAGGAAGGAAGGAAGGAAGGAAGGAAGGAAGGAAGGAGAGAGAGAGAGAAAGAAAGAGAGAGAGAGAGAGAGAGAGAGAAAGAAAAAGTTTGCTGTAATTCTGGGCTAAACCAGAAATTGTCCAATCGGGCGGTTTGATCCCACAATTCCCACGCAAATAGCAAAGTCTGATGTCTTATTAAAATACTCCCCCAGAAGCCAACCTGCTCTGCCCAGTTTCAGTTGAAATTGATTATTTTAATACAAAATTCCTGAATGAAAGAGGTTCTTGGCCTTTTCCTGGACTGTTGAATAATGCATGTGAGAGAAGGCAAACACGAGCCCAGAGCTCAGCTGTGGGAACAATGGGCAGCTCACAGAGCTAAGGGGGCGCATCAGTTTCCCCAACTGTCAGTCCCAACAGCCTGGGAATCATGCAAGGAAGCAGCTGCCCAACGCACCACGAAAGTGACCAGGGCATTTTCGAGAGATGGACACACGTTTACACATCTGAAAACAAAATATTGATTTTTCATACAAAGGCAGAATGCCATGGCTTGAGAGAGAGGAGATAGAGAAGGAAGGAAGGAAGAAAAGAAAGAAAGAAAGAAAGAAAGAAAGAAAGAAAGAAAGAAAGAAAGAAAGAAAGAAAGAAAGAAAGAAAGAGGAGGGAGGGAGGAGGAGGAGGAGGAAAGAAAGAAAAGGAAGGAAGGAAGGAGAGAGAGGGAGGGAGGGAGGAGAGGGAGGGAGGGAGGGAGGTAGAAAGGAAGGAAAACTGGAAGGAAGAAAGAGAGAGAAAGAAGGAAGGAAGAAGGAAAGAGAAAGAAAGAAAGAGAAAGAGAGAAAGGAAAGGGGAAAAAGGAGGAGGAGGGAGGGAGGAGAGAGAGAAAGAGACAAGAAGGAAGGAAGGAAGGAAGGAGGGAGGGAGGGAAGGAAGGAAGGAAGGAGAGAGAGAGAAAGACAGAGAGGGAGAGAGAGAGAAAGAAAAAGTTTGCTGTAATTCTGGGCTAAACCAGAAATTGTCCAATCGGGCGGTTTGATCCCACAATTCCCACGCAAATAGCAAAGTCTGATGTCTTATTAAAATACTCCCCCAGAAGCCAACCTGCTCTGCCCAGTTTCAGTTGAAATTGATTATTTTAATACAAAATTCCTGAATGAAAGAGGTTCTTGGCCTTTTCCTGGACTGTTGAATAATGCATGTGAGAGAAGGCAAACACGAGCCCAGAGCTCAGCTGTGGGAACAATGGGCAGCTCACAGAGCTAAGGGGGCGCATCAGTTTCCCCAACTGTCAGTCCCAACAGCCTGGGAATCATGCAAGGAAGCAGCTGCCCAACGCACCACGAAAGTGACCAGGGCATTTTCGAGAGATGGACACACGTTTACACATCTGAAAACAAAATATTGATTTTTCATACAAAGGCAGAATGCCATGGCTTGAGAGAGAGGAGATAGAGAAGGAAGGAAGGAAGAAAGAAAGAAAGAAAGAAAGAAAGAAAGAAAGAAAGAAAGAAAGAAAGAAAGAAAGAAAGAAGGAAGGAGAGAGAGGGAGGAGGAGGAGAGGGAGGAGGGAGGGAGGTAGAAAGGAAGGAAAACTGGAAGGAAGAAAGAGAAGAAGGAAGGAAAGAAGGAAGAGAAAGAAAGAAAGAAAGAGAAAGAGAAAGGAAAGGGGAAAAAGGGAGGAGGAGGAGGAGGAGAGAGAAAGAGAGAGAGAGAGAGAAAGGAAGGAAGAGGAGAGAGAAAGAAAGGAAGTGGAAGGGAGGAGGAGGAAGAGGAAAGCAAGAAAGAAAGAAAGAAAGAAAGCAAGAAAGCAAGAAAGCAAGAAAGCAAGAAAGAAAGAAGAAGAAGAAAGAAAGAAAGAAAGAAAGAAAGAAAGTCACAGCACATCACCTACCCACCCCAAAACACTGCTGATCTATTTAAACATGCAACTCTTCAGACCCTTCAAAAATGGAAGAGGGGATTTATTTTCTTCATCTTTTTCTGGAAGGGCAAATGCCTAAATAGGAGTGAAGTGCCCTGATTCTAATTATTTCGAGGGGGCAGTGTGGCATTCCCTGAGTTATTTATCTGCTAATGTGTGTGCGCCACTTTTCCACTTGCATCGGCAGTGACAACTCAGTGTGGGGCAGACAGTTCCATGTATTCAGGATTGGAGAAGAAAAGTTCCCTCCATAGTTATGCTGATGAGCCTGGATTGAGAGAGGAATTTTCATCTTCTTCTTTATTTTCCTCTCCTCTCCTCTCTCCTCTCTCCTTCTCCTTCTCCTTCTCCTTCTCCCCTCCCCTCCCCCCTCCCCCACCCCCTCCTCCTCCTCTTCCAAAAATCTCTCAAAATCTCTCAAAATGTGGCTGTTTTCAACAGGCCTGCCTGGGGAATCTCTGAATATCTCTGAATATCAGGGACAGTTTTAGTCAGAGAATGAAGTTTGTGAAGCTCTTTGTCCGTGTTCAAAGTCCTCTTAAGGAAAGGAGATGAGAAGTAAAATCAGCAAGTTATTTTCTAGCTGAGGTCATCGCAAATCCTTTGTCCCTTGCTTAGTCACTTCTTTTTTAATCCCTTCACATTTCCACAGCGTGTGTCATCTGGAAATCCTTAGTTGACCACTCGGCATAAATCTAGCTCCAGGAAGGATGAAAGCAGTTGGTTTCTTTCAAAACCTCAGTTGAGTTCTTCTGTGGGAAAACTTCATGGATGGCCAGGTGTCAGCAGAATTGTGAGCTGACCTTGAAGTCTTCAGTGGGACCTCTGCAAGGACTTCTCCAAAGGTTTTTCTGAAGGACAAAAACCTTATCTGAAAAAGGTATCCAACCTTGGTGCAATACAGCTGTGGTTTTTGTTTTGTAATCCTTCACTTTAATGTTCTATTTTTTTCCCGCTTAAGGCCATGAAACTTTAAGAAAATATGGGAAAAATTGGAGGAGGAGGAGGAGGAGGAGGAGGAGGAGGAGGGAGGTAGAAAGGAAGGAAGGAAGGAAGGAAGGAAGGAAGGAAGGAAGGAAGGAAGGAAGGAAGGAAGGAAGGAAGGAAGAAAGAGAGAGAGAGAGAGAAAGGAAGGAAGAGGGAGAGAGAAAGAAAGGAAGTGGAAGGGAGGGAGGGAGGAAGAGGGAAAGCAAGAAAGAAAGAAAGAAAGAAAGCAAGAAAGCAAGAAAGCAAGAAAGCAAGAAAGCAAGAAAGCAAGAAAGAAAGAAAGAAAGAAAGAAAGAAAGAAAGAAAGAAAGAAAGTCACAGCACATCACCTACCCACCCCAAAACACTGCTGATCTATTTAAACATGCAACTCTTCAGACCCTTCAAAAATGGAAGAGGGGATTTATTTTCTTCATCTTTTTCTGGAAGGGCAAATGCCTAAATAGGAGTGAAGTGCCCTGATTCTAATTATTTCGAGGGGGCAGTGTGGCATTCCCTGAGTTATTTATCTGCTAATGTGTGTGCGCCACTTTTCCACTTGCATCGGCAGTGACAACTCAGTGTGGGGCAGACAGTTCCATGTATTCAGGATTGGAGAAGAAAAGTTCCCTCCATAGTTATGCTGATGAGCCTGGATTGAGAGAGGAATTTTCATCTTCTTCTTTATTTTCCTCTCTCTCTCTCCTCTCTCTCTCCTTCTCCTTCTCCTTCTCCTTCTCCCCTCCCCTCCCCTCCCCCACCCCTCCTCCTCTTCCAAAAATCTCTCAAAATCTCTCAAAATGTGGCTGTTTTCAACAGGCCTGCCTGGGGAATCTCTGAATATCTCTGAATATCAGGGACAGTTTTAGTCAGAGAATGAAGTTTGTGAAGCTCTTTGTCCGTGTTCAAAGTCCTCTTAAGGAAAGGAGATGAGAAGTAAAATCAGCAAGTTATTTTCTAGCTGAGGTCATCGCAAATCCTTTGTCCCTTGCTTAGTCACTTCTTTTTTAATCCCTTCACATTTCCACAGCGTGTGTCATCTGGAAATCCTTAGTTGACCACTCGGCATAAATCTAGCTCCAGGAAGGATGAAAGCAGTTGGTTTCTTTCAAAACCTCGGTTGAGTTCTTCTGTGGGAAAACTTCATGGATGGCCAGGTGTCAGCAGAATTGTGAGCTGACCTTGAAGTCTTCAGTGGGACCTCTGCAAGGACTTCTCCAAAGGTTTTTCTGAAGGACAAAAACCTTATCTGAAAAAGGTATCCAACCTTGGTGCAATACAGCTGTGGTTTTTGTTTTGTAATCCTTCACTTTAATGTTCTATTTTTTTCCCGCTTAAGGCCATGAAACTTTAAGAAAATATGGGAAAAATTGGAGGAGGAGGAGGAGGAGGAGGAGGAGGAGGAGGAGGAGGAGGAGGAGGAGGAGGAGGAGGAGGAGGAGGAGGAGGAGGAAGAAGAAGAAGAAGAAGAAGAAAGAAAGAAAGAAAGAAAGAAAGAAAGTCACAGCACATCACCTACCCACCCCAAAACACTGCTGATCTATTTAAACATGCAACTCTTCAGACCCTTCAAAAATGGAAGAGGGGATTTATTTTCTTCATCTTTTTCTGGAAGGGCAAATGCCTAAATAGGAGTGAAGTGCCCTGATTCTAATTATTTCGAGGGGGCAGTGTGGCATTCCCTGAGTTATTTATCTGCTAATGTGTGTGCGCCACTTTTCCACTTGCATCGGCAGTGACAACTCAGTGTGGGGCAGACAGTTCCATGTATTCAGGATTGGAGAAGAAAAGTTCCCTCCATAGTTATGCTGATGAGCCTGGATTGAGAGAGGAATTTTCATCTTCTTCTTTATTTTCCTCTCCTCTCTCCTCTCTCCTCTCTCCTCTCTCCTTCTCCTTCTCCTTCTCCTTCTCCCCCTCCCCCTCCCCCCTCCCCCACCCCCTCCTCCTCCTCTTCCAAAAATCTCTCAAAATCTCTCAAAATGTGGCTGTTTTCAACAGGCCTGCCTGGGGAATCTCTGAATATCTCTGAATATCAGGGACAGTTTTAGTCAGAGAATGAAGTTTGTGAAGCTCTTTGTCCGTGTTCAAAGTCCTCTTAAGGAAAGGAGATGAGAAGTAAAATCAGCAAGTTATTTTCTAGCTGAGGTCATCGCAAATCCTTTGTCCCTTGCTTAGTCACTTCTTTTTTAATCCCTTCACATTTCCACAGCGTGTGTCATCTGGAAATCCTTAGTTGACCACTCGGCATAAATCTAGCTCCAGGAAGGATGAAAGCAGTTGGTTTCTTTCAAAACCTCAGTTGAGTTCTTCTGTGGGAAAACTTCATGGATGGCCAGGTGTCAGCAGAATTGTGAGCTGACCTTGAAGTCTTCAGTGGGACCTCTGCAAGGACTTCTCCAAAGGTTTTTCTGAAGGACAAAAACCTTATCTGAAAAAGGTATCCAACCTTGGTGCAATACAGCTGTGGTTTTTGTTTTGTAATCCTTCACTTTAATGTTCTATTTTTTTCCCGCTTAAGGCCATGAAACTTTAAGAAAATATGGGAAAAATTGGAGGAGGAGGAGGAGGAGGAGGAGGAGGAGGAGGAGGAGGAGGAGGAGGAGGAGGAGGAGGAGGAGGAGGAGGAGGAAGAAGAAGAAGAAGAAGAAGAAGAAGAAGAAGAAGAAGAAGAAGAAGAAGAAGAAGAAGAAGAAGAAGAAGAAGAAGAAGAAGAAGAAGAAGAAGAAGAATTGTCTAACCTTGGTCTGTAGGATCAGTTCTTCTAACACACTTTATACAACCCTCACATTTATCTGTGGAGATAATCATCTGAAGAAGAAGCTACTCAGATGAGAAGTGAAATGTTTCCATGGGGGGATTAAAAAAAAACCCAAGGAAGTCCAGTTGCCTTTTTGAAAAGCACTTTTGGGGCAATCAATCCACATGTTTGATCTTTGTAGCTTGGACTTGTAGCATTCATCATGCACACCTACGACTGATGTTCTCCAACATCTGGAGAATCACCACCTACCATGGCTAAGAGCGACCTCCAAACTCTCAAAGAGATGCAACTTGTCACCTTGTGCAGGTATTTCACTATTGATCTACGGTACTCCACAGGAAACTTTAACCTTTAGTACAAAGGTTTTCCCCATGGAAACTTTAAAAAAAAAACTTGTCACATTTCAGTTTTTGTAATAGTAGCTCCTTAAATTTCAGTTCTCCTTCCCATTATTCCTGTTTACCCAACAGACCAGCAATCTTTCTTAATGTTGCTGCAGAAATAATGTGACACTTATGTAGGGAACGGCCATAATAACCTGGGCTATAATTTGGCATAATGCTTTCGGCTGAATGTTGGTAAAATATCTATCTTTCTGCTGCTCCCCTAAAATTGTTGATAAATATGGCTAGTTGACAGCCTAACAAGAAAATATGCTAAATTGTTGCCCTTAAGCCTACTGTTGTTTATTTGCTTTTAATTTCACAAGCCTCTGGAGTATCAATGCCTTCAAACACCTTTTGCCAGAGTCAAAAAGAGGGCTGTGAAAATACTTATAGACCCCTCGCATTCCTGGCCATAAACTGTTTCAACTCCTACCCTCAAAACGACACTACAGGGAACTGCACACCGGAACTACTAGACACAAGAACAAGTTTTTCCCGAAGGCCATCACTCTGCTAAACAAATAATTCCCTCAACACTGTCAAACTATTCACTAAGGCTGCATTCCTATTACTATTAGTCTTTTCATCATTCCTATCACCCATCTCCTTCCACTTATGACTGCATGACTGTAATTTTGTTGCTTGTATCCTTACGATTTATATTGATTCTTTTCCTAGTATGAGTCGATTGCTTATTTGTACTCTATGACTATCATTAAGTGTTGTATCTTATGATTCTTGACGAATGTATATTTTCTTTTATGTACACTGAGAGCCTATGCACCTAAAACAAATTTCTTGTGTGTCCAATCACACTTGGCCAATAAAGAATTCTGTTCTATTCTATTCTATTCTATTCTATTCTATTCTATTCTATTCTATTCTATTCTATTCTATTCTGTTCTATTCTATTCATATTATTCTTTCTATTTCTATTTGTATTTCTGTTCTGTTCTGTTCTGTTCCGTTCCGTTCCGTTCCGTTCCGTTCCGTTCCGTTCCGTTCCGTTCCATTCCATTCCATTCCATTCCATTCCATTCCATTCCATTCCATTCCATTCTATTCTATTCTATTCTATTCTATTCTATTCTATTCTATTCTATTCTATTCTATTCTATTCTATTCTATTCTGGTTGAATTTAACTTCTGTCCTGAAAGTAAATGAGTTGAGTGATTTCATAATCTACAATCTTAACCTCAGCTGGGGAACTTAGATGCTGGGGGTGGGGAGGTGGGGGGACATTACAATTTTCACTAAGTTTTTCCTGCAGTTGAAAAATTTACACTCTGACATGCTATAGATTAAAGGTCAAAATTTGATAGGCCTGGTTCAAGTGCATAAGGATAAAGCTTGGCTTGATGACTTAGATTTATTTGCACCTATAGCATATAGCTCTATACAGTCTATCCTACTATAGGTATCAACACATCAAAACAATAGACTGTTGTGCAACTGTCAATCACACTGCCTTCCAAGTGGCAAAATTTCTGTGCAGCATTGCTTGTTTACTTTCTATGGAAGGGTGAGGACATCCACATCAAACAACAACCCAAAAAACTTATTTCCTTCTCCGGCTGTCAAACCAAAGGTGGGTTGATCTCTAATTAGCTTAATGGAAGTAGCCAATGCCACATTTTACACATTCCCTCTTTCCTCTCCCCTCCCCACCCAACCCCTCTCCCAGTTCGCAGAGGTCATATTGACATCCATCTTCTGGCATTTCCTTGCTTCCTAGATAAGATAAAGCCCAGAGGAAGCCTTCGGTTCCAGGTGAGTGCAAGACCTGTCTAAGGAACAGGAAGAAGATAAGAATGTTTGATCCAGGTGGGAATTCATCCGGCACTTACCTTCAAGGCCCCCAGGGGTTGGTTGGCTGAGAGAACTTAGGGCTGCCTGTTCAGCTTTGGTCTCCTTGCAACTAAGCTTGGAGCTAGAAAAGGGCTCTGAAAGCAATAGGTAGCTACAGATATAGGGGTAGGTGAGCAAGGGATGAGAGAGATAGAGGTAAATATGATATAGAGATGGATAGATAGATAGATAGATAGATAGATAGATAGATAGATAGATAGACAGACAGACAGACAGATAAATAAATAATAGATAGAGATTGTAGAGATTGATTCATAGATAGGTAAGTAAGTAGGTAGGTAGGTAGGTAGGTAGATTGATTGATATGGATGATATAGAGATACAGATACAGATACAAATACAGATATAGAGATAGATAGATAGATAGATGATAGATAGATAGATAGATAAATAGATAGATAGATAGATAGATAGATAGATAGATAGATAGATAGATTAGAGATATAGATAGATAGATAGATAGATAGATAGATAGATAGATAGATAGATAGATAGATAGATAGATAGATATTTTATTTTATTTATTTATTTATTTATTTTATTTGCATTTATATCCCGCCTTCTCCAAAGACTCAGGGAGGCTTACACTATGTTAGCAATAGTCTTCATCCTATTTGTATATTTATATGCAAAGTCAACTTATTGCCCCCAACAATCTGGGTCCTCATTTTACCTACCTTATAAAGGATGGAAGGCTGAGTCAACCTTGGGCCTGGTGGGACTAGAACCTGCAGTAATTGCAAGCAGCTGTTGTTAATAACAGACTGCATTAGCAGTCTGAGCCATAGAGGCCCAAATAGATAGAGATATAGAGATAGATAGATACTGTAGATAGATAGATAGATAGAGAGAGAGAGAGAGAGAGAAATACTGTAGATAGATAGAGAGAGAGAGAGAGAGAGAGAGATACTGTAGATAGATAGATAGATAGATAGATAGATAGATAGATAGATAGATAGATAGATAGAAAGAAAGAAAGAAATAGATAGATACCGTAGATAGATAGATAGATAGATAGATAGATAGATAGATAGATAGATAGATAGATAGATGAGAGAGACATGATAAAGAAAGAGGTGATATAGATTGTAGAGAGAGATGAGCTATATATAGAGAGAGAAGATATAGAGAGATGACAGAAATAGAGAAAGAGACAGAGAGATGAGAAAGAAAATATAGAGGAGACAGAGATAGAAAAGCACAAGAAATCTCCAACCACAGCAGGCAGGAAAGGATCGAGTGACTCCAGAGCCTTAGGCTACGTTTGACCACATACCTATGTTTGAACCCAACCCCTGAAAGTTCAAGGATAGGTTTACCCTTTCAGGAAGTCCCTGCACTTTGTTGACACCAGGCTAACCATGCTGCAAACATGCCACGGAGTCATCCACATCCTGGGAATCAAGAAGGAGGCTCTGCCCACTGGCTGGCGTTTTGCAAAGAGGGCGACATGGCTGCCTTGTTCAAATTCCTTTTGATGCTGCCACAGAGTGAACCATGTGAGGGCCAGATCATTTTTTTTTAGCGCCGCCATGGTAACGGTCGTTAAACGAAAAGAGCCAAGTTATTCAAGGCCACCAATTTCTTTTCTTCTCATTCCTCTTCACCATCTGACAAGCGTTGCCTTGCGGCAATCAAAGTCTCGATGGGGATACTGCAATGGTGGTAAGTTGCGGGGACCAGTCGTAAGTCGCCCTTTTTCAATGCCGTTGTAACGGTCGTTGAACAAAGGGTTGTAATTCAAGAACTATCCGTATAATATGGACCAACAATGTCAAAGAAAATCATGGTGCAGATTTTGGGTTGAAACTCAATCCTCATTCTCTCTCTCTCTCTCTCTCTCTCTCTCTCTCTCTCTCTCTCTCTCTCTTTCTCTCTCTCTCTCTCTCCATGTGTGTGAATGTGCATGCATGGAAGTTGCTAAAAGTAACTCTTTCTCTCTTTCCTTTCCTTTTCTCTTTCTCTCTTTCTCTCTTTTCTTTCTTTCTTTCTTTATCCTTTTCTCTCTCTCTCTCTCTTTCTCTTCTTTCTCTCTCTCTCTCTCATCTCTCTTTCTCCATATGTGTGAATGGGTGCATGGAAGTTGCTAAAGTAACTCTTTCTTTCTCTTTCTCTTTCTCTTTCTCTCTCTCTCTCCATGTGTGTGAATGTGCATGCATGGAAGTTGCTAAAGTAACTCTTTCTCTCTTTCCTTTTCTCTTTCTCTCTTTCTCTCTTTTCTTTCTTTCTTTCTTTATCCTTTTCTCTCTCTCTCTCTCTTTCTCTTCTTTCTCTCTCTCTCTCTCATCTCTCTTTCTCCATATGTGTGAATGTGTGTGCATGGAAGTTGCTAAAAGTAACTCTTTCTTTCTCTTTCTCTTTCTCCTTTCTCTCTCTCTTTCTCTCCTCTCTCTCACTCTGGGTGAATGTGTGTGCATGGAAGTTGCTAAAAGTAAAGATAGTTTGAGAAACAGAATAACTCACAACCTTGATCAAGATATACTGCAAAAGTAGCCGGCTATTGTTAGCAATCACAATAGTTAATGAGAAAAACGTGTTACCTCGATGGTAAAAAAAAAAATACCAGCATTACTTGGGAAATGTACAATTATTATAGCCCGGCAAGGGGACGATCTAACTAAAATTTTCAGCCAGCTTTTGTTAATAATAATAATAATATAAAAAGGACGGAATTCTCTGATGAAAGCCACTAAATGGTGCGGTGCTTGCCGAACTCTTTTGTCTGTAGAAAATGAATACCAAATTACCTCCAAAGTCTCAAGAAATGTGTTAACCCCCAAAAGTGTGGGGGGGAAATGAGGAGGAGGAGGAAGAAACAGAGAAAAATCACAGTCTAGCATTGACGGGGTGGGGGCAGAAGGGAGTTTATTTTTGGCTTAATATTTCTTACAAAAAGAAATATGGCGATTGCATAGGCTGATCGATATTTGAACATGCTAAATATTCACCATACTTTACATTTTTCTTTTCCCCTTGGTCCCACATAAACTTTTCAGAGGAGCAGTAATAGCTAAAGGTAAAGGTTCCCCTCGCACATACGTGCTAGTCATTCCCGATTCTAGGGGGCAGTGCTCATCTCCGTTTCAAAGCCAAAGACCCAGCGCTGTCTGAAGATGTCTCTGTGGTCATGTGGCCGGCATGACTCAATGCCAAAGGCTCATGGAAGGCTGTTCCCTTCCCACCAAAGGTGGTCCCTATTTTTTCTACTTGCATTTTTATGTGCTTTCGAACTGCTAGGTTGGCAGAAGGTTGGCAGAAGGGACGGGAGCTCACCGTTCAAATTTTCCATTTGTCTGAAGTGGTGTAGGGTTTCCTGCCTAAGCAGGGGGTTGGACTAGAAGACCTCCAAGGTCCCTTCCAACTCTGTTATTCTATAAGTACCTTGGTTCTTAATTTCCATGAAAGCCAGAGCATGAGCCCTGAAGTAAAAACAAAGGATAGAGAAAGCTCGAACAGCATTCTTCAAAATGGAAAAGGTCTTCAGTAGCCATGACATAAGCCTAAGATTAAAAATCAGATGATGGTCAGATGTTACATCTTTTCTATCCTGCTCTACGGAGTGGAGAGTTGGTCTCTGACAGAAAACCTCTTGAAGAGACTAGAAGCATTTGAAATGTGGATTTACAGGGGGCTGTTGCGTATAAACTGGGTTGACAAAATGAGAAAGGAGGAGGGGATA
>NC_080549.1:2701707-2809207 GCF_028640845.1 Ahaetulla prasina | reverse complement strand
AGTTAAACAAGCAGTACAAAAAAAAAAAAAACGTCCTCTCCTGCTTAATTCCAGATGATTTCAATCTGGGAAGAAAAAAAAGAGAAAGTTGTCAGTGTTGGAAAGGAACTTTTCGTAGCCTCTGGTTTGCATGTAATAACTGGTTAATCAGCCAATTAAGTGAGGGGGGGACAATGACAGACAATTGCAAATTGAAAAGCAGGCAGAAAGCACACACACACACACACACACACACACACATACACACACACACAAACACACAAACACAGACAAATTGGAAGAAAGGAAAAGAAAATCCTTCAAGGTACAATGTAAATCCCTCTGGAGGGATTCCCCATATTCGATCTGAAAGAAGGATGCTTAATCGGATCTGAATTCACGTTCATACTTTTCTTGTTGTTGTTTGTTTGCTGCTTGTCAGCCTGGTTAATTGGCAGATGAACTAGCAATTACTGCCAATTATTGCTCTAAACACGCCCACTTTTATTGCGGGGGGGAGGGGGACAAAACCCCGCATACACATCAGTTTCCCCCCCCCCACAATGGATTCCCATCCTTTCCCTGAGGAACACCATCATAAATTTTCTGCCTTTGATAAATTTATCCACCAAAATATACAGATACCTTCCTGAATCGCTTTTATCGCTTTTCGGCAGCAAAAAAACGCATAAACCGAAGATGCAAAATTTGATGCTTCGGAGAAATTCCACAGATAACTCTCCTTAAATCTGGGGAACCTTTTAGTTGAAGCTCACTTTTCAAAGGGAAATCTAAGTCGTTACTTTTGAATCATTCGGGGGGGGGGGTCGTCAATACCACAATTAAACTTAATTTCTTGATGCCTTTATGGGCATTGTAAGCTTGATGGATGGAGATAAGAACAAAGATTACAAAATAAGGTCAAAGATGCTTCAGCTGGGGGTTGCTGACTTTCGAGCCCACCCTATCTAGGCTTCCTGATAAAATACATGGGAAAATTCCATTGGGGGGCAAACCCACTTAAGGGTTAAGGTTTGTTGCTGTTGTTAGTTGTGAAGTCATAACTGACCCGTCGCGACCCCATGGACAATGTTCCTCCAGGCCTTCCGGTCCTCTACCATCCTCTGGAGTCCATGCCTACTGCTTCAGTGACTCCATCCAGCCACCTTGTTCTCTGCCATCCCCTTCTTCTTTTGCCCTCAGTCTTTTCCAGCTCTTCTCCAGGGAGTCCTTCCTTCTCATTAGATGGCCAAAGGATTTGAGTTTCCTCTTCAGGATCTGGCCTTCTAGAGAGCAGTCAGGATTGATCTCCTCTAGGACTGACCAGTTGGATGGCCTTGCAGTCCAAGGGACTCGCAGGAGTCTTCTCCAGCACCAGAGTTCAAAGGCCTCCATTCTTTGGTGCTCAGCCTTTCTTATGGTCCAACTTTCACAGCCATCCATTGCAACTTGGAAAACCATAGCCTTGACTATACGCACTTTTATTGGCAGGGTGATGTCTCTGCTTTTTAGAATGCTGTCTAGATTTGCCATAGCTTTCCTCCCCAGGAGGATTAGGGTTAGGATTAGATCTCCAGGAATTTGGAGAGCAAAATGGACATCGCCAATGGATTCCCAGCGCATCGGTATGCTTAGGAGGGCACCAACTTTTCAAGCTCACCCTATTTACGTTTCCTTGTAAATTATATGGAAAAATCCCATTGGGGGGGGGGGCAAACCCACTGAGGGTTAGGGTTGGGTCTCCCGGATTTCGGAGAGCAAAATGGACATCACCAATGGATTCGTAGCACATTGGTGTCAACTCTGAAGCTGACCTGGCCAAAGCCATCTTGGAGCTTCAGTGCTGCCACAATGGAGCTGAGGGATAGGGAGGGAGGACTAGAGATAACTGGGGCTGTGTAGTCAGAACAAAATACTTTCTCCTGGAAACCAAGGTCATTCTCACACCTGGCCAGAGGAAGAAGGAGCGATGTCACCAGACCTGTGGACGCTGCATTGATTGGGCCACATGACTGATTGTTGAGGGGGAAAACCTTTACTTTTAATTAAGTGAAAACCAAGGGGCCCTTCAGAGTTGGTTTTCACTAGATATGTGTTGTGACCCAGGCGCAAGTAGGTAGTAATAAACTCAGTCCATGAAAAAACAAACAAACTTTATTCGAACAGCTGGGAATTACTTCATTCCCAGCGTTGTTCAACTCAAAGTAAAACAAATGCCTCCCAACACAAATTCCTCAGTTATCTCCCAAACCTTAGTCCAATTAGGCAAACTGCCAAAGGCCTTTCCTGGCAAACGTCCAGAAGCCACAAAAACAAAGACGTAGATGAAGCAGAAGACGCAGCTACAACGTTGCTTTCCGGCAAAGGCCAAACGCCAGTGCTGGTCTGCTTTAAGCCTTATGGGAGGGGCCAATCATCTCTTGGCCCTACTCCTGAGTCATCCTCTCTGCTTGAGCTGCTCTTGCCTTCTGGAAGCTCTTCTCATGCGTGCATTAGGAACAGGCTCCTCCTGTTCCTCTGCCTCACTACTATCAGTCTCTGGAGGCTCTGGAGTCCTCACCTCACTCGCAGTTTTTTCCCGAAGGCCATCACTCTGCTAAACAAATAATTCCCTCAACACTGTCAGACTATTTACTGAATCTGCACTACTATTAATCGTTTCATAGTTCCCACCACCATCTCTTTCCACTTATGACTGTATGACTATAACTTGTTGCTGGCAATCCTTATGATTTATATTGATTGATATTGATATATTGACCATCAATTGTGTTGTAAATGTTGTACCTTGATGAAGGTATCTTTTCTTTTATATACACTGAGAGCATATGCACCAAGACAAATTCCTTGTGTGTCCAATCACACGTGGCCAATAAAATTCTATTCTATTCTATTCTATTACTTGGAACCCTGACAATTGCTATGCTTAGTTTTCAAGCCCACCCTATCGATATTTCCTAGTAAATTACATGGGAAAATCCCATCGGCGGGGGGGGGGCCACCATCCATCTAGGGTTAGCTCTCCATGAATTTGGAGACCCAAATGGAGATCGCCAAAGGATTCGTAGCACAGGCTGTATACAATCTACATTGCATATAGCAGGGGTCAGCAACTTGCGGCTCTGGAGCCGCAGATGGCTCTTTCACCCCTCTGCGTGGTGCATGCATTTCCCAACTGGTAGGAAATCTCAGTAGATTTCACCCCTGCCTAGAAGCACGTGATCCAAATTCAGACGGTTGGTTCCTATTTATGACAGTCGCAGTGTCCCCAGGGGAGGGGGGGGCCGGGGGCGGGCGGTGAAGAATGACGTCATCCCCTTTTGCGACCTTCCGACAAGCAAAGTCAACGAGGGAAGACAGACTCACTGAATAAACCGGGTTACTAACTTATCCACTGCAGTGATTCGCTTAACAGCTGTGGCAGGGAAAGTAGTTAAAATGGGGGCCGGGCTCACTTAACGAACATCTCACTTAGTGACAGAGGTTGCGGGCGCGATGGCGCTCGTACGTGGACCTGCCTCGCCGTCTTTCACACCGGCTCGGCTGTCGGTGCGGCATCTCCAACCATCCCACCCCCAAAATAAAAGAAAATAAATACCCCTTTATTTTCTCTGCAAGGCTGAGAAACACACACACACACACACACACACACACACACGTCTTACTGCTCTGTCCAGGAGAAGGCATTTGTGTCCTCGCTTTGCAGCTTGGCCCCGTCTTTAAAAAAGCCTCCACTCATCCGGCCTGGGGAGGTGGGGGGGGTCCCTGATTAATTAGTTAATTAGGCTTCCATGCAAACTGGCTCCCTTATGCAATCTGCAGGGGAGGGGGCTGGCTCTGGAAAATGGGGAGGGGGGAAGTAGACCCTGCGGAAGGAGGCCACTGGAGGAGGGAGGGGTGAATTTTCTCCTGTTCTTCAGCAGCCCCCCCAAGTGTGCACCCCTTACGCACACCTCCTCTTTGTGTGTTTCCCTCCCAGGTTTTGTTTCTTATGTTTGGCGACAGTTTATACTCAAACTTAACCACAACCACAACTGTTATGGCCAGACTTCCCCAATCACCCCCCACCCACCGGGCCCACCACACACTGTTGCACAAGCTTCGCGCAACCCTGCTGTTAGAAAATTTGGGACGCCCCCAAGGTTATTTTTGTTGTTGTTGGGGGATTTTTTTTTTGAGCTGAAGTTCTTAAAAGAAGGACAAAGGGTCGTTTCTTTTTAGGCGTTGCGGTTTTTGAGCTTCGGCGATGCCGAAGAGATGCTGTTTGTTCGAGGGGGGGGAGGGTCCCCATATTTTTTGGGGGGGGTCTACAGGTAGTCCTTGACTCACAACAGTTCGTTTGGGGTACAATGGCGCTGAAAAAAAGGGACTTAATGACGGTTTTTCACACTTATGACGGCTGCAGTTACCTTGTGGTCACGGGATCAAAATTCAGGCGCTTGGCCACTGAATCGCATTTATGACGGCTGTAGTGTCCCACGGTCATTGATCCCGTTTTGTGAATTTCTGAGAAGCAATGTCAAGGGGGTCGGGGTGGGGGTCGGGAGCCAGATTCCTTTAACAACTGGTTTCAGCATCTTATCAATTGCAGGGATTCATTTCACAGCGGTGGAAAGAAATATCGTAAAATGGGGCCAAACTCACTTAACAAAGGCCTCGCTTAAATGTTGGGCCCGGTTGGGGTCGTAGGGCGAGGACCACCTGTATTGGGTGGGTATGTCTGAGCTCATCCATGGACACATACTGAGAGAGAGAGAGAGAGAGAGAGGGAGGGAGGGAGGGAGGGAGGGAGGGAGGGAGGGAGAAAGAAAGAAAGAAAGAGAGAGAGAGAGAGAGAGAGAGAGAGAGAGAGAAAAAGAAAGAAAAAAAGGAAGGAAGGAAGGAAGGAAGGAAGGAAGGAAGGAAGGAAGGAAGGAAGGAAGGAAGGAAGGAAAGAAGGAAGGAAAGAAAAAGGGAGAGAGAGACAGAGAGAAAGGGAGAGAGAAAAGGAGAGAGACAGAGAGAAAGAAAGAAAGAAAGAAAGAAAGGAAGGAAGGAAGGAAGGAAAGAAAGAAAGAAAGAAAGAAAGAAAGAAGAGAGAGAAAGGGAGAGAGAGAGAGAGAGAGAAAGAAAGATGAAAGAGAGAGAAAGAGAGAGAGAGAAAGAAAGAAAGTGAGAAAGAGAGAGAGAGAGAATATTAATTAGAAAAACTGCTTCTGGTTTCTTCTCATCTTCCTCAACTGTGCAAGACCAAACTTAGACAACAAAGTCCTCCAGTTTTTGATGGACGGCGAAAACTTAGGCCTCCTTCACACACCCACACAGAAACATACGAACACCCCCCACCCCACACACCCACACACCCACACACACTCACACATACGCATCCAATGATGGAAGGAGCTGGAGGTTAAGCCTCCCAGCCCATCCTCAGGCTGCAAGTTAGACCCCCAAAAGGAGGATAAAAGATGGTTCTCCCTTCTTCTTCCCTCCCCCCTCTCCCCACCCCCCACATCCCGCCTTCTGAATTTCAATGAAGGATGAGACTCCCGTCTTGGACCCAAGCAAGCCCCCAAAAAAACCCACCACTCTTTCTTCTTCCTAAGGGAACAGTGGAAGAATTTTTTAATTTTTTTTTATTATATATATATAAAATAAAAAAATATATAAATATTTCCCTTCTTTCCCTCTCTTCTTTCTGGGCCTGGGTAAAGCTGCTAATTAATGCCCGGTGTCCGTTTGCGGGGAAATGCTTAGCGCATAACAAGTGGCGCAGAGGCGGTGGGACAGGAGGCCAAGCAGGAGAGAGAGAGAGAGAGAGAGAGATGTTCATTGTTTGTGATGGCCCTCTTGAAGTTATGGGGGAGAGAGAGAGAGAGAGCCTTCCTCCCTTTCTGGTCCTCCCCCCTTCCATCTCCCCAACTTTACTGTCTGTTAAAGCAGACCTTTTGAAAAGAGAAGCTGGGCACAAAAGCTGTCAATCACGGGCTAACCCTCCGAATTGGAGTTCACAGGGACTCCCGTGACAGTCCAGCCCCTCACCCCCACTTTCCTCATCCCCTACCGCCTTCCCTCCTTCTCTCCCCCATCCCGGGGCCCCCCTCCCAATCAATCTTTTCTCTCTCCTTCTTCCCCTCCTCCTCCTCCAATCTCCCGCCCCCCAGCCCCCCCTATGCGCCCTCATGTCCATTGTATGGGGCTGCAGGTGTTTACGAGGGGGCTGCTCCTCCGTGCATCTTCTCCCCCGATGGAGAAACGTGGGACAATCTGGGCCTGTGGGAAGAGGGGGCGGATCTGGGGGGGTGGGGGGGTCAGGGGGTGGGGGGAGAGAGAAGAAGAGCAGACAGATGGTGGAGGGTTTGGGGATGTAAAGTCATTCCCCAAGAATTGACTGCTATTTTTAACTTTCTCCTCCTGAGTGTTCCATTCATTGATGCAATTCTTGCAATTTTCTCATTTCTCCCCAGGGTCATCCTGAACTGGGACAGAAATCTTGCAGAGATAGACCCACTTCCCTGGCTCCCCAAAAGTTATATTCCTAAAAAACCTTTTTTTACAAAAAAAAAAACACAAATTGCTCAGGGGAAACAAAGCCTATATTTTAAGTGGAGAAACTTCTTTTGAAAAAGTTAAATTTCTATTTACTGACACAGAAATAAAGGGAGACTAGTATACAGTAGTGGCCAAAATTGTGGAAAAAGTTTTAGGGAAAATGTATTTTTGAGGTTTGATGACTAATAACACCACTTTTTTTTTTTTTTTTTGGAGTTTCAAGATAATCCTATTCCACTGATGGAATAGCCTGGGAATAGCCCAGACCTTCACCCAACTGAAAATCTATGGAGCCGACTAAAGAAACTTGCTAGTCGGAAGTGACCCAGCAATAAAACCCAGTTAATAGAAGCCATCATTCAATCTTGGTTTCACATGATAACAGCTGCAGAACTAAAATATTTGGTTCACTCCATGGGAAGATGTTGTAAAGCCGCAATTCATGCTAAAGGTTACCCAACTAAGTATTAACTGATATGGTGATAATTTTTGCATATCTCGTTTTTTCTACCTGTTTCACTTTTCTTCTTTATACTGTAACTGCTATTCTCATAGCAAATCCTTCATAAAAGTTATTGCATGACATTCTTGATTAAATTATCTTTCCATTGAGATATAATTTTAGGGTACTACTCCCCCTCCCAAAAAAAGTGGTCTTAGTAGCTAGTTTTAGAAAATACACTTTTCCCAAAAGGTTTCCACAACTTTGGCCACTACTGTAGGTCTATTTCAAGCTAGTTAGGTCTCATCAGCTAGCCAGACCCTTTCTGGGATTTCAACGCGGAATTTTGCATAGTCGTGTCTTTTCCCGTGTAAGGTTGAGAGTATCTTGGCGACGTTTCGATGAGGTCTCACTCAAAGCGCAGCTCTGACCATGCTTTGCTCGCACAAGCACGAAGCCGAAAGCACCAGCCTGAAGATGATGAGTGAGACCTCGTCGAAACGACGCCAAGATACTCTCAACCTTACATGGGAAAAGACCCGAATATGCCAAGACCTACATACACACACACACACACACACATCGACGTTTCGATGAGGTCTCACTCAAAGCGCAGCTCTGACCACGCTTTGCTCGCACAAGCACGAAGCCGAAAGCACCAGCCTGAAGATGATGAGTGAGACCTCGTCGAAACGACGCCAAGATACTCTCAACCTTACATGGGAAAAGACCCGAATATGCCAAGACCTACACACACACACACACGCACACACACACACACACACACACACACAGAGGTAGTTCTGGAGTTATGACCCCCAGCTGAGCCCAAAATGTATGTCGTTGAGGGAAATATTCCTTAAGGGAGTTTTGTCCCATTTTACAACTTTTTTCTTGCCACCGTCGTTAAGCAAATCATTGCATTTCTTAAATTAGGAACACGGTTGCTAAGTGGACCCTGGATTCCCCGTTGGCTTGGCTTGGCAGAAAGTCAGAAAAGGGGTTCGCGGGACCCCGGGACATAGCAAACCATCATCATCATCAATATGAATCAGTTGAATTGAATTTGAATTTCGATCACATGACCAGCGGAGATAGTGCAAAGAGCAGATGTGTGGAAAAACGGTCCTAAGCTCCCTTTTTTCAGTGCCGTTGTAACGTGGATCGGTGTCGCTAAACGAACTCTTGCAAGTGGAGGGCTCCCTGTATTTTAAGTCGGAAAGTACACATGGCATTTGAGGGTTTTTCTTCCCCTTGTTGCAAAGAAATGTGGCAACTGGTGATCTTCCACAGAATTAACAGCCTCCCATAAAGATTCCCTCTGTGTTTGTGTGAGTGTGTGTGTGTGTGTTTTGTTTTTTTGCAGACTCCTTGCAAAAATTCCTTCGAAAGGAGAGAAAAATCTCAGTCTGTCACCTCCGTTTTCCTCCACGTGAAGCAAAAACTACAGGGAAAAAACCCCAAAACCTTTTCCAGTTGCAGGCATTTGTGGAGGCAGAAAACTTTTTGCTCAAAGAAGAGTTTTCGCTTTTTCTTTGTGCAAATTGTCAGGGGTGTCCCGTTTTGACAAAGAAGGAAGAAAAGACCCTTGAAGGATCTACAGACTCACTTGGTGGACGCTTGAGGGCATCTCAACAGGTTATAAATGGGCCGACTTCAGTCCTAGACGCTCCGGGTTCATTTCTGCAGGTGATTAGGATACCGCCGATACTCCTCTCTTCCCCCCCACCCACAAAAAAGAATCCGTTTTGAACAGTTACAGAGATTGGTTTTTTTCTGGTGGCCGAAAGGAATCAAGAACAAACTACGTCTGACTAATATGCCTTGATTTGCTTTATTTATTAAATTAATACTTTGCGTACCCCACTGTCGAGCGACTCTGGGAAGTTAAACTCACGTGGCTTTAACGCAAATGCAGAAGAAAAACTAAGTATACGGAGGCCATTCCTTTTTGTTGTTCAGAACTGCAGAAAAAATAATGGCTACCAACCTGCCTTCCATTGAGGATTTGTATACTGCATGAGTCAAAAAGAGGGCTGTGAAAATATCTACAGACTCCTCACATCCAGGACACAAACTGTTTCAACTCCTACCCTCAAAACGACGCTATAGAGCATTGCACCCCAGAACAACTAGACACAAGAACAGTTTTTTCCCGAAGGCCATCACTCTGCTAAACAAATAATTCCCTCAACACTGTCAAACTATTTACTGAATCTGCACTACTATTAATCTTCTCATCATTCCCATCACCCATCTCCTCCCACTTATGACTGTATGACTGTAACTTGTTGCTGTATCCTTAACGATTTATATTGTTTCCTAGTGTGATTTGATTGCTTATTTGTTCCCTATGACTATCATTAAGTGTTGTACCTTAGGATTCTTGACGAATGAATGTATCTTGTCTTTATCTGTACACTGAGAGCTTATGCACCAAAGACAAATTCCTTGTGTGTCCAATCACACTTGGCCAACAAAGAATTCTACTTCTATATATTTTTGGCTTAAAAATTCAGTTTTCAAACTGCTCCAATTTTGGAGTTTGAAGAACAGGCTCGCTCGGAGTTTTATTGTTTATTGTCCGTAGTTTTAAGGGCCTTGTAACTTTCTTCCAAATGCACCTGTTGTCTTATTGCGGGTACGGCTTAAAACATCCTGAGGGTGCTTTTTAAACACCCCCCCCCAAAAAAAAACACCACATGAGGAAGGTTGCTTTTGAGCAAGGACAAAGGCTCCCTTGCAGAGATGACAAAGAGCCAATCTGCATATGGATGGATCGGTTCCTTTTCTCCCACCCAGTGTTTGTGTGTGTGTGTGTGTGTGTGTGTGTGTGTGTGTGTGTGTGTGTGTGTGTGTGTGTGTATACAGGTCTATCAGAAGCACATTCTTCTTTCAGATTTAAATTCCTTGCAAGGACAGATGCAAAGTGGCAGGAATTAGGGGTATGGCTAGTCTAGTAAGAAGAAGGACTGGGGTGACATAAGAGCAACCTTCCAATATTTTGAGGGGCTGCCACAAAGAAGAGTGGGGGGGGGCTGTGTGTGTCAACCTATTCTCCAAACCATCTGAAGGCAGAACAAGAAACAAGGGATGGAAACTCATCAAGGAGAGAAGCAACCTAGAAATAAGGAGGAATTTCCTGACAAGTGAGAAGAATTCATCAGTGGAATGTCTTGCCTTTGGAAGTTGTAGGTGCTCCAACACTGGAGGTTTTTTTTTTATGAAGAGACTGGGCAGCCACTTGTCTGAATTGGTATAAGGTCTCCCTACTTCAACAGGGGTTGGACTAGAAGACCTCCAAGGTCCCTTTCCAACTCTATTCTTCTGTATTTTAATGGTGTGGGTCTGGACTTTTTCATTCCCCTAACCAAATAGCCTTGAATTTCCTTTTGAGAGTTCATCGTCCATAGGTCTGAAGTTGTCCAACCAATTTATTGCTGCGGTTGTTTATTTCCAGGTACACCCCAATTTTCCTTTGAAATGAATGTAAACCATGGAGCTACCTGTCCCCTTAAATATTTCCATGATTGTGGAGGTACACAACAGGAGAAAAAGAAAGGAAGAAATCCCTCCTTTTTTGGGGTGGGATGTCAAAACCCTAATTTTCTCCTCTTGCTTTTTTTTTTTTTTTTACAGGTGATGAGGGGCTTTCTGTAGTTAAAATCTAAAAGCAGAACAGCAAGCAATTTTCACGCAAGAACCGTGGCCAGTTAAATCTCTCTTCGGGATAAAGAATCAAAAAGCGAACTTTCTACCCCCTCCCCTCTCAGATATATTCTTAAGGGCCGATCACAACTTTTATTTTATTTATTTTTTTATTCATTTATTTTGTCAATCATATGTAAGATAACAGGTAAAAGTATAAACGTAATTTGGAAACTTGAAAAGAGTAAGTAAAAAAGGAATATTAGGACAGGAACGGTAGGCAGGCTGGTGCGCTTATGCACCCCCCTTACAGACCTCTTAGGAATGGGGTGAGGTCAACAGTGGACAATTTAAGCTTAAAGTTTTGGGGGTTTGGGGAAGAATTGGGAGGTTTGGGAAGCATTTCGTGTTTGCCGTTGCAGAGGTTTTAAGTACGGCCCGGAGATTCAGTCTTAACCTCCAAGCAGCTTTTGGAGACGCAAACCTGTGGCTGGAGGAGACCAACTCAAAATCAAAAGAGGAATCGATTCACATCGGATTGATGGGTTGACATTCCCTCGGAGGTTGGCTTCATTCCCCACCCCTCTCCTGCCTATCTTGTCATCCTTACTGAACAAGCCAGGAAGTTGGGGGGGGGAGGAATACTGATTTGGGCTGCAGCCCCACTAGCCAGGAAGCATGAAATGCTGAGCTACAAGATGTTTAATGGAGCATCCATGAGAGAGAGAGGGTGATAAGATCTTTCGGAAAGGTGGTCTAAAATGCAGCAAAAAACCCTGTCTTTTTCCGGAAGATTTAGTGAGTTCCGTTTTGCTAGTCAAAACAACAAGGTAAAGATTTCAGGAGGCTGATATTTGGAGAGAGAGAAAGAGAGAGAGAAAGACGGAGGGAGAGACAGACAGACAGAGAGAGAGAGAGAGAGAGACAGAGAGAGAGAGAGAGAGGGGGAGAGAGGGAGAAAGATGGAGGGAGGGGGGAGGGAGGGGGAGAGAGAGAGAGACAGAGAGAGAGAGAGAGAGAGCGCACACACATGCTCAAGCACGGCATGGCAACAAGTTATTTGAACATTGCAGCCATTTGGAGATCAGAAGGTGCGCTTCAGCAGGTTCTGACAGGTTCTGGAGAACCCATAGCGGAAATTTTTAGCAGTTCGGAGAACCGGCAAATATCACCTCCGACTGGCCCCAGAGTGGAGAGGGAATGGGGATTTTGCAGTATCCTTCCCCTGGGGTGGGAATGGGGATTTTGCAATATCCTTCCCTCAGGAGTGGGGAGGGAATGGGGATTTTGAAGTATCCTTCTCCTGGAGTGGGGAGGGAATGGGGATTTTGAAGTATCCTTCCCCTGGAGTGGGGAGAGAATGGGGATTTTGCAGCATCCTTCCCCTGGAGTGGGGAGGGAATGGAGCTTTTGCAGTATCCTTCCCCTGGAGTGGGGAGGAAATGGGGATTTTGCAGTATCCCTCCCCTGGAGTGGGGAGGGAATGGGGATTTTGCAGTATCCTTCCCCTGGAGTAGGGAGGGAATGGGGATTTTGCAGTATCCTTCCCCTGGAGTAGGGAGGGAATGGGGATTTTGCAGTATCCTTCCCTGGAGTAGGGAGGGAATGGGGATTTTGCAGTATCCTTTCCTTGCCATGCCCACCAAGCCACGCCCACAGAACCACTAGTAAAAAAATTCGAATTCCACCACTGGTTCAGAAGATTTCCCCTGATCTGATCCATGTAAATGTGGATGGATCCATGAAGCCCCAAAAGATTTGCACTGTGGATCTTCCAACTTTCTGGGCTCCACAAGTAGCCACGTGAAACGTCCACCATGTGTGCCCACCGAAGGTTTACTCCAGGAAACCCCAGCGCTGCTTCCAACAGATTGAAGGGGCTCGTTCTTAGAAGTCTGGGGATGAATCTGATGCAAGCTGATCAGTCGGACTTGTCAGCCATCATCTTCTCCTCCTCACCCTGGTGTCAAACTGGAAAAAGCAGGACATCCCGGAGGATCAAGTCCCGCATAGAAAGTGGGATAGAAGGGAGCCATTGGAGAAGACATTATTTCATCACTGTTGGATGTTCTTACACTGCTTGAATCGAAGCTGGGTGTTTGGGAAACGTCCTCTTTGGAAAGAGAAACAAACGACAAATCTGTGTACATCAACAGGATTGCTTCTCTTTGCAAACACACCAAGGTTTTGCTCTCCTAGAAGACATCAGAAGGTGTGGTTGGGTGATTGATCAAAAGTTTACAGACAGAAATAGTTTGCTTTGCTGACTATTGTCTCTCTAAAGAGAGAGAAGATCTCCTCTTCCTCTTCTCCTCCTTCTCCTTCTCCTCCTCCTTTTTTTTTTTCTTCTCCTCACAGTGCAAATCCACCCAACCCTAAATTCTGGAGATTTTGCATCTCTACAGACACAGAACAATTCTGTCCTGAATTTCTCCTCCTCCTCCTCCTCCTCCTCCTCCTCCTCCTCCTCCTCCTCCTCCTCCTCCTCCTCCTCCTCCTCCTCCTCCTCCTCCTTCTCCTCTTCTCTTCCTCCTTCTCCTTCTCCTCTCCTCCTCCTTCTCCTCTCCTTCTCCTCCTTCTTCCTCCTCCTCCTCCTCCTCCTCTTCTTCTCCTCCTCCTCCTCTTCTCCTCCTCCTCCTCCATCTCCTCTTCTTCTTCTCCTCCTCCTCCTCCTCCTCCCCTCCTCTCCTCCTCCTCCTCCTCCTCCCCTCCTCCTCCTCCTTCTTCCTCTTCTTCTCTTTTTTCTTCTTCTCACAGTGCAAATCCATCCAACCCTAAATTCTGAGTGAATGAAAACGCTAATAGGTTCCAGTTGCAAGATAAAATGTATGCATTACTTTTCATGGATATTTTTCCTTCCAGGTGCTGCAGCCCACTAAGAATCCTGTGAGGTAGGCAGCAGGCCAAGTGAAGGCAACTGGCTTCTAGGAATCCTTAAGAAAGGGAGTACAATCTTGTGGAGGGTCTATTAAAGAGCACATCAACTCTGGAGAAATCGTCTTATCTCTGGTTTCATCAGTCAAAATTCCCATTTATTTTAACCCAGCTTCAAGCTCAGCCAGTTTGAATCAGCTGAGAAAACAGCACCCTCTAGTGTCCCCCTTTTTCCTTAAAAGATTCAGCCCATTTTTATTTTCCCATTTTCTTTTAACTTTCCCCCCCAACTGCATGTCTTCCTCCAAATGTAGAAAAGTCCAAAGATGAGTGTCTGCAACACTCACATAGATTCTGACGCTCTAGGAGTACAATCAAGCAACATATAGATCAATATCTATATATCTTTTCCCCTAAGAAGTTTGGCAGTTTCAGTTAGGAAAGGAAAACTTAACAGAAGAGACAGTTTTCAAAATGCTTATTCACACTTGGTTCATTGGCCAATGTTTGGGCATTTAGCATATTAAAATATGTTTTAATATTTTGTTTGTATGCCACCCTGTGGAATGCAAGCCTCTGTGGAAAAGAGATGGGACAGTTTCAAAATCTGTTTAAGAAGATAAGATAGATAGATGATAGATAGATAGATAGATAGATAGATAGATAGATAGATAGATAGATAGAGAATAGGTAGGTAGATAGATAGATAGATAGATAGATAGATAGATAGATAGATAGATAGATCGATCAATATATAGATGATAGATAGATAGATAGATAGATAGATAGATAGATAGATAGATAGATAGATAGATAGATGGAGGATAGATAGATAGATAGATAGATAGATAGATAGATAGATAGATAGATAGATAGATAGATAGATAGATGGAGGATAGATAGATAAATAGATAGATCGAGGGAGGGAGGGTAAACAGATAGATCAATATATAGATGATAGATAGATAGATAGATAGATAGATAGATAGATAGATATAGATAGATAGATAGAGAGATAGATAGAAAGAGATAGATAGATAGATAGATAGATGAAAGAAAGAAAGAAAGAAAGAAAGAAAGAAAGAAAGAAAGAAAGAAAGAATATAACTCAGTTGTGTAGCATTTTGGGAGAGGTTTCAGGATTTAAAATGTTTGCAAAGAAGTATAAGACATTCCCTGATCCACCAATGTGCTTTTGAAACTCTAAAATATGCCGAAATGTTACTGATAGAATGGGGGGGGGGGGGAAATTATGCCTGAATCAAAAATCTGATGATGATGATGATGATGATGATCATTATTATTATTTGATGCAAAACAAATACAACTTTTCCAGCAGGAGGTAAATATAGCCTTTTACTGTCAGCAAAGAGAAACATGGGGGTTGTTTCATGTATCCTTTTAACTGCAGGCTCTTCAAACCAGGACGGTGACTGAGAAAAGGCAATTAAAAGGTCCTGTTGATAAAACTCTTTGCTGACCATTATTCTGTTCCTTTCTTCTTTTTCTTCTTCTTTTTCGTGGACCATCATCCTGTCCGTCCTTGGTTGTTATTCCTTGTTCACCGATGGTCCAGATGTTCAGTCAATCGGGATTACGGGGTTTTTTTTTTAAAAAAAAATAAATCAATAAAATCACTTGCCATCATTAGTTTCCATGTCACGAATTAGAGAGTCCCCCCCCCACCTTGTGTTTGTCTTTATTCCTTTTGATTCCTCAAATAAGTCACCTCCTTGCCCGTATTAGAAATTAGCCTTGGGTTTCCATTCGCAGGGACCAGTCCTCCTTCTTCTCTACTTGGAGCAGCATCTTAGGAGGCTTCCAAAGTTTTGTTTTCTTTCTTTCCAGAAGAAAAACAAAGTGACCAGAAGGTTGGCTTCCCATGCACTTCTCCAAAGCGTTAGTAGAGATGGAGGCCAGCCGTAGTTCGTGGGCTCTTTCAACTTGGCGTAATGGCAGGTGCTGACCAACTTGTGACTTCTACAGAAGCCATGGAAGCGACGCCAGTCCCACCACTCTTCCTGGAGTGGCTGGTCTCGTTCGTCACATGGGATGGATGGTGCAAAGTATTGTGCTTCCTGACTCGTTACTTCCCTCACCTTCTTCCTCTTGGGAGTTCCTACTCACCAGAGACTCCTTCGAATCACTCCAGCAGGAGCTGTCCAAATCCGGGAAAAACTCCAGTGAGTAAAAGCTTCCAGTTTCATCCAAGTAGAGACTTTCTGGGGAATGGCTCTGATACATGCAGCTGATGGCATTTTTATGGTTGGGTGTGAGCTCCGGCGGTGTGGAGCTCCGGGATTTACACTCCGTCCCCGTTGGTTTCTCAGGCGCCATCCATCCAGAAGAAGCCAGCTGGTTGGTCTGAGGAGTGAGGACAATCTTTGTCTCCACACAGTGGGTCTGGATGGTGTAAGATTTCAGGTCCTCCTTCAAGGGCCTTCAAGCAGACAAGAGGAGGGAGAACATCACCATAAGACACGATCAGGGGTGAGATTCAAAAATTTTAGCAGCCAGTTCTGTGCCTGGTTGCTGGGTGGGCGTGGCCATGGTGGGCATGCCCTACTCAGCCACCTGCATTTTTGCCCTCCCCAGGCTCTGGAGGCTTTCCTCAAGTCTCCAGGAGGGTAAAAATGACCATCCCCGGGGTCTGGAGGTGCTCCGGAGGCCAGAAACGGGTTCATTTCCAGACTTCTGGTACTTCTGGTAGGCCCATTTTTCGCCCTCCCAGAGCCTCTGTGTGGGCCCTGCACTTACCTGGCATCCAAAACAAGCCACGTGGAGACTCCTGGGAGGGGCAGGGAGGGGTGGGGTGGGGCCAGCAAGTCCTTGCAACTACCGGTTTGGTGAACGAGATGTAAAATTAGAATCCGGTTTGCCCCAACCAGTCCAAACTGGCTGAATCCCACCCCTGGACATGATTTTCTGCAGAACTCCGAGAGGAGAAGACGTTTCCATGCAGAGGTCCTCCCATGGACAGCCTCCCCTGCTACTGTCCCATCAGGGCCCCCAAAGCAGGCAGCATCAAAGCTACCTCCATCCCATAGAACAGATGCTCTATTGTGTTTTTTTGTTTTGTTTGTTTGTTTACATTTATACCCCGCCCTTCTCCGAAGACTCAGGGCGGCTTACAGTGTGTAAGGCAATAGTCTCATTCTATTTGTATATTTATATACAAAGTCAACTTATTGCCCCCCCAACAATCTGGGTCCTCATTTTACCTACCTTATAAAGGATGGAAGGCTGAGTCAACCTTGGACCTGGTGGGGCTCGAACCTGCAGTAATTGCAGGCTGCTGTGTTCTAATAACAGGCCTTACCAACCTGAGCTATTCCGGCCCTAAGTTAAGTCAAGGTTTGCTTCACTGTGGTTTATTAAACTTGGGTAGTCCTTGATTTACAACTGTTCATTTAGTGACCATCTGAAGCTACAAGAGCGCTGAAAAAAGCGACTTAAGACCAGCTTTCATGTTTATGACCATCACATCATCCTCACAGTACATGATCAGAATTTGGGCATTTGACAGACAGCATGTATCTGTGACGGTTGCATTGTCCTGGGGTCACAGGAACACCATTTGTGACCTCCCCAGCCAGCTTCTGACAAGCAAAGTCAACGGGAGAAGCTGCATTGACTTAACAACGGTGGCAAAAATTGGGTATGAAATTGGGCATGGCTCATTTAACAACTGCCTTGCTCAGCAGTGGAGATTCTTGACAGCCCCAATTGTAGTTGTAAGTCAAGGACTATCTGTAAACCATCACTATCTGGATCTGTTTAACATCAGAACACAACAGGCCAACTCATGGCACATATAAGGGCAAAACTAGATGGGTCTATGACAATTCGTCATGGCCAACTGGCCATGGCCAAATTTCCACAGTCAACTCAGCATAGCCAACTCGCCATGGCCAACTTACAATGGCCAACTGGCCATGGCCAAATTTCCACGGTCAACTCAGCATGGCCAACTCGCCATGGCCAACTTACGGTGGCCAACTGGCCATGGCCAACTTTCCACGGTCAACTCAGCATGGCCAACTCGCCATGGCCAACTTACGATGGCCAACTGGCCATGGCCAACTTTCCACAGTCAACTCAGCATAGCCAACTCGCCATGGCCAACTTACAATGGCCAACTGGCCATGGCCAAATTTCCACGGTCAACTCAGCATGGCCAACTCGCCATGGCCAACTTACGGTGGCCAACTGGCCATGGCCAACTTTCCACGGTCAACTCAGCATGGCCAACTCGCCATGGCCAACTTACGATGGCCAACTGGCCATGGCCAACTTTCCACGGTCAACTCAGCATGGCCAACTCACCATGGCCAACTTACGATGGCCAACTGGCCATGGCCAACTTTCCACGGTCAACTCAGCATGGCCAACTCGCCATGGCCAACTTACGATGGCCAACTGGCCGCATGGCCAACTTTCACGGTCAACTCAGCATGGCCACTCGCCATGGCCAACTCACGATGGCCAACTGGCCGCAGCCAACTTTCACGGTCAACTCAGCATGGCCAACTCGCCATGGCCAACTTACGATGGCCAACTGGCCGCAGCCAACTTTCCACGGTCAACTCAGCATGGCCAGCTCGCCATGGCCAACTTACGGTGGCCAACTGGCCATGGCCAACTTTCCACGGTCAACTCAGCATGGCCAACTGGCCGCATGGCCAACTTACGGTGGCCAACTGGCCATGGCCAACTTTCACGGTCAACTCAGCATGGCCAACTCGCCATGGCCAACTTACGGTGGCCAACTGGCCATGGCCAACTTTCCACGGTCAACTCAGCATGGCTAACTCGCCATGGCCAACTTACGGTGGCCAACTGGCCATAGCCAACTTTCACGGTCAACTCAGCATGGCCACTCGCCATGGCCAACTTACGTGGCCAACTGGCCATGGCCAACTGGCATGGCCAACTCGCCATGGCCAACTTACGGTGGCCAACTGGCCATGGCCAACTTTCCACGGTCAACTCAGCATGGCCAACTCGCCATGGCCAACTTACGGTGGCCAACTGGCCATGGCCAACTTTCCGGTCAACTCAGCATGGCTAACTCGCCATGGCCAACTTACGGCCAACTGGCCATGGCCAACTTTCCACGGTCAACTCAGCATGGCCAACTCGCCATGGCCAACTTACGATGGCCAACTGGCCGCGGCCAACTTTCCACGGTCAACTCAGCATGGCCAACTCGCCATGGCCAACTTACGGTGGCCAACTGGCCATGGCCAACTTTCCACGGTCAACTCAGCATGGCCAACTCGCCATGGCCAACTTCGATGGCCAACTGGCCAACTGGCCAACTTTCCACGGTCAACTCAGCATGGCTAACTCGCCATGGCCAACTTACGGTGGCCAACTGGCCATGGCCAACTTTCACGGTCAACTCACCATGGCCAACTCACCATGGCCAACTTACGATGGCCAACTGGCCATGGCCAAATTTCCACGGTCAACTCAGCATGGCCAACTGGCATGGCCAACTTACGGTGGCCAACTGGCCATGGCCAACTTTCCACGGTCAACTCAGCATGGCCAACTCGCCATGGCCAACTTACGGTGGCCAACTGGCCATGGCCAACTTTCCACGGTCAACTCAGCATGGCCAACTCGCCATGGCCAACTTACGATGGCCAACTGGCCATGGCCAACTTTCCACGGTCAACTCAGCATGGCCAACTCGCCATGGCCAACTTACGATGGCCAACTGGCCATGGTCAAATTCCACGGTCAACTCAGCATGGCCAACTCGCCATGGCCAACTTACGATGGCCAACTTTCCACGGTCAACTCAGCATGGCCAACTCGCCATGGCCAACTTACGATGGCCAACTGGCCATGGCCAACTTTCCACGGTCAACTCAGCATGGCCAACTCGCCATGGCCAACTTACGGTGGCCAACTGGCCATGGCCAACTTTCCACGGTCAACTCAGCATGGCCAACTCGCCATGGCCAACTTACGATGGCCAACTGGCCATGGCCAACTTTCCACGGTCAACTCAGCATGGCCAACTCGCCATGGCCAACTTACGATGGCCAACTGGCCATGGCCAACTTTCCACGGTCAACTCAGCATGGCCAACTCGCCATGGCCAACTTACGGTGGCCAACTGGCCATGGCCAACTTTCCACGGTCAACTCACCATGGCCAACTCACCATGGCCAACTTACGATGGCCAACTGGCCATGGCCAAATTTCCACGGTCAACTCAGCATGGCCAACTCGCCATGGCCAACTTACGGTGGCCAACTGGCCATGGCCAACTTTCCACGGTCAACTCAGCATGGCCAACTCGCCATGGCCAACTTACGATGGCCAACTGGCCATGGCCAACTTTCCACGGTCAACTCAGCATGGCCAACTCGCCATGGCCAACTTACGGTGGCCAACTGGCTATGGCCAACTTTCCACGGTCAACTCAGCATGGCCAACTCGCCATGGCCAACTTACGATGGCCAACTGGCCATGGCCAACTTTCCACGGTCAACTCAGCATGGCCAACTCGCCATGGCCAACTTACGGTGGCCAACTGGCCATGGCCAACTTTCCACGGTCAACTCAGCATGGCCAACTCGCCATGGCCAACTTACGGTGGCCAACTGGCTATGGCCAACTTTCCACGGTCAACTCAGCATGGCCAACTCGCCATGGCCAACTTACGGTGGCCAACTGGCCAACTTTCCACGGTCAACTCAGCATGGCCAACTCGCCATGGCCAACTTATGGCCAACTTATGGCCAACTGGCCATGGTCAAATTTCCACGGTCAACTCAGCATGGCCAACTCGCCATGGCCAACTTACGGTGGCCAACTGGCCATGGCCAACTTTCCACGGTCAACTCAGCATGGCCAACTCGCCATGGCCAACTTACGATGGCCAACTGGCCATGGCCAACTTTCCACGGTCAACTCAGCATGGCCAACTCGCCATGGCCAACTTACGGTGGCCAACTGGCTATGGCCAACTTTCCACGGTCAACTCAGCATGGCCAACTCGCCATGGCCAACTTACGGTGGCCAACTGGCCATGGCCAACTTTCCACGGTCAACTCAGCATGGCCAACTCGCCATGGCCAACTTACGATGGCCAACTGGCCATGGCCAAATTTCCACGGTCAACTCAGCATGGCCAACTCGCCATGGCCAACTTACGGTGGCCAACTGGCCATGGCCAACTTTCCACGGACAACTCAGCATGGCCAACTCGCCATGGCCAACTTACGATGGCCAACTGGCCAGCCAACTTTCCACGGTCAACTCAGCATGGCCAACTCGCCATGGCCAACTTACGGTGGCCAACTGGCTATGGCCAACTTTCCACGGTCAACTCAGCATGGCCAACTCGCCATGGCCAACTTATGGCCAACTTTCCACGGTCAACTCAGCATGGCCAACTGGCCAACTGGCCATGGCCAACTTACGGTGGCCAACTGGCTATGGCCAACTTTCCACGGTCAACTCAGCATGGCCAACTCGCCATGGCCAACTTCGATGGCCAACTGGCCATGGCCAACTTTCCACGGTCAACTCAGCATGGCCAACTCGCCATGGCCAACTTACGGTGGCCAACTGGCCATGGCCAACTTTCCACGGTCAACTCAGCATGGCCAACTCGCCATGGCCAACTTACGGTGGCCAACTGGCTATGGCCAACTTTCCACGGTCAACTCAGCATGGCCAACTCGCCATGGCCAACTTACGGTGGCCAACTGGCCATGGCCAACTTTCCACGGTCAACTCAGCATGGCCAACTCGCCATGGCCAACTTACGATGGCCAACTGGCCATGGTCAAATTTCCACGGTCAACTCAGCATGGCCAACTCGCCATGGCCAACTTACGGTGGCCAACTGGCCATGGCCAACTTTCCACGGTCAACTCAGCATGGCCAACTCGCCATGGCCAACTTACGATGGCCAACTGGCCATGGCCAACTTTCCACGGTCAACTCAGCATGGCCAACTCGCCATGGCCAACTTACGGTGGCCAACTGGCTATGGCCAACTTTCCACGGTCAACTCAGCATGGCCAACTCGCCATGGCCAACTTACGGTGGCCAACTGGCTATGGCCAACTTTCCACGGTCAACTCAGCATGGCCAACTCGCCATGGCCAACTTACGATGGCCAACTCGCCATGGCCAACTTGCCACATCCAGCTCACTGTGGGATAAGAGTGAAACTAATGTCAAAGAAATGCTGGAATAGAATCATTAAAGAAAGGGTGCAAAAAATGGGACCGAATGAAATGTGAATGGCGAAATTTAAAATATTTATTATTTATTTTAAATAATTCAATAGAATTGTTAAATTGTCCTGCAGCGAGTTGCCCCATGGTGAGTTGACCATGGCAAGTTGTCCAGCAGAGAGATAGCCATGGTGAGTTGTCCCGTTCTGAAACTGGACTGCATTCCCAGCTTGGTGATGGGAGATGGGCGAATCCATTAGTTTGCAGGTAGACCTGCCACTACTCTGTGCTCACTGATGAACTAACCCATCCCGCCCATTCCAGTGGCCAATCAACAGCCTTCTCCAACTTAATCTCTTTCAGAAATGTGATGAGACTCGGAGCACTGTCCCAACACATTTGGAGAATTTTGACCCAGAGAAACAATCAGATTTTGTGTCCTATTTACCAGAAATGGCATCTGGGAATGTTTTATGAAAATCAGATGCTCTGTCGGCCAAGTGAGGTCAAATAAGTTTCCAGTCCTTGTGGAAGGAACCCAAGATGTTTCTTCATACCAAATCAGATCATCGGCTCATCTACTTCATGCTATCAACGCTATCCAACAGAACTGAGCATGATGTAAACCATACTCACATGTCTTTAGTGAAGAGTCTAAAGTGGAGCAAGAGGCACCCAACGACCAGAAAGATCAAGAGGACCATGAAGAGACACATAATGCCAATGAGGAGATCTAGCTTGACTCTCTGCTTCTCCATGGAGTCGTCTAATGAGAGAAAGTTGGTTGAAAGCAGAAGTGCCACTTAAGTAATTAAGTAGTTAATTCCTGGCATTAGCAGAACTCTGATAGTGAGAACTTCTAGAACCTTAATGAAGACCCAGGTCCCCAAATCCTTTAGGAGAAGGAAGCCATGACACTTCATCTCGTAACAGGTCAAGAGAGATGTGCAGGGTTAAAGGTAAGGTAACGGTTCCCCTCACACATATGTGCTAGTCGTTCCTGACTCTAGGGGGTGGTGTTCATCTCCGTTTCAATGCCAAAGAGCCAGCGCTGTCTGAAGATGTCTCTGTGGTCCTGTGGCCGGCATGACTCAATGCCAAAAGCGCACGGAACGCTGTTCCCTTCCCACCAAAGGTGGTCCATATTTTTCTACTTCCATTTCTGTACATGCTTTCTAACTGCTAGGTTGGCAGAAGCTGGAGCAAGTAATGGGAGCTCACCCCATTACATGGCACGAGGGATTCGAACCACCAAACTGCCGACTTTCTGATCAACGAATTTTTAATTTTTAAACTTTTTGAATTTTAATAATTTTAATTGGGATATTTTATGAATTTTATGGGTCAAATTTGACGGTTTTAAATTTTCGGCCATTTATTGAATATATTATTTTAACTTTTGTCTTAATTTGTATATTGTACTGTTTTATTCTGGCTGTACACCGCCCTGAGTCCTTCGGGAGAAGGGCGGTATAAAAATCTAAATAATAATAAATAAATAAATAACGAGCTCAGCTTCTTGGCCACTGAGCCACTGCGTCCCTTATGTGTCGGGTTACATACATCCTAATTCCACGTCCTCATTCAGTACAAGGTTATCTGCTGTGCATATGCGCACCACAGCCATAAAACACAAGTGAAGCTTCCCTTGCACCAGTGTGGGGTCCCATCTTGACTGCCTTTGACCATATCCTGTGGACACCCCCATCTCCATAGACATTGGAGGCCAAGTGGCTTCCTGGAAGCAGAAACCTAGAACCTCTGAAGACCTGAAGTGGTCCAGGAGCTAAGGTTGGGGTTGCCAAGCAGAAGAATCTCCCTGCCTGCTTTCCCCTTTTGAGGTCCCCTACCTTGACATAGGTGTGACCTTAGAAAGATGGAGAAAAGTAGGAAAGTGTTAGAATAGCTGGTCATGGTTTCCTCAGCCTTGGCTTCTCCCCATGCTGACTTCATAGCGACTTTGTCTTGGGAATCCATGACACGCCCAGCATTCTTGACAACATTCTGACAGCATAATCTCTGCCCAATGGAGGAGACAGGAAACCAGGTCCTCACTTGGCCGGAGAAGATCCCAAACAGGACATCTTCTAATAGGTTGACCTTCTTTGAGGTGGCACACCTATTCTTGCTTCTTCACTCCCATCGTTCCTCTTAGTTACTCCTCAGCTTCTGATGGTTATCTGAGCCCTCTGGTCCTTGGGATCTACAACCCTACAACCAGGGAAGTGCTGCTGGGGGTTCGCAGGGGTTCGGGAGAACCTCTAGCTAAGATTCTGTGCAGTTCGGAGAACCCCCAAATCCAACTAGTGGCTGGCCCCTCCCACCCCGTCCCTATCTTCCCAGAAGTCCCCACACAGCCTGTTTTGGATGCGGGAAAGTGCAGGGCCCACGCGGAGGCTTGGGAAGGCGAAAAACGGGCCTACCAGAAGTTTGAGAAGGCCAAAAACAGAGCCTGGGGAGGCCATTCTCGCCCTCCCGGAGACTCGAGGAAAGCCTCCAGAGCCCGGGGAAGGCAAAAACACCCCTCCACCATGGTGCAGGAGGCCAATTAGGCCACACCCACCTAAGCAACTGGGCAGAGAACCTCTGGTTAAAATTTTTGAAGCCCACCCCTTGCCTGCAATGCAGATCTAAGGACCACAAGGCCAAGATACATCCGAGCAAAGCCATCGGGATGGGCCAGAAGCTCAGAAGAAGGGCCCAGCCCATCTGGTTCCAATAGGAATTTGCTAAAAACTCAATCAAGCCCATCTCCCTTTGGAAGTCTTTGCAAAAAAAATAATAATCCCAGGAAGCCCCCCAATTTTGCAATTCACACAGAGATTAGCATTTTAACACCTTTCTTCCCAAAAGAGGAGATGATGGTTGTGTCCTCCCGTTTAAATCCCAATTAAACTTTTGACCCTGGTCGCATTCCAAACCGGGTTTTAATGATGGGTTGTGTTTAAGAAAAAGAGGGGTGCATGGGGGGGGGGGTGTAGGGGGGTCTTTTGTCTGCACCTGTGAATTTTCCAAAGAGAATTTTCCCCTAAATCTTAGATAATGAGAAAGATTCCTTCCACTTTCTCTCTTCCACTTAGGCAGTCCTCCTTATCAGCTTATTCTTTCTTTCTTTCTTTCTTTCTTTTTTTAGGACAAAAAAGGAAGGGCTTTTAATCTTTTGCGGGGGGGGGGGGTGTTCTTCGGACACTCCCAGTTTGTAAGGAGATTCTGCCTCTCTGAAATAATCACTTGAGCTGTGGATTCAGGGCCTCAGATTTAGGTTTGGTGATGGGGATCATTGGTCACTCCTCCCCTTTCCCCCAGTCACACACAAAGAGACACACAGTGCGCATGCAGAAAGAGAGAGAGACAGAGAGACACAGAGAGAAAGAGAAAGAGAGAGAGACACACACACAGAGAGAAACAGAGACACAGAGAAAGAGAAAGAAAGAGAGAAAGAGAAAGAAAAAGAGACAGAGAGAAACAGATACACACAGAGAGAGACAGGGAGACAGAAAGAAAGAGACAGAGATAGAAAGAAAAAGAAAGAGAGAGAGAGACAGAAAGAGACAGAGAGAGAGAGAGAAAGTGAGAAAGAGAAAGAGAGAGAGTCAGAGAGAGAAAGAGAGACAGAGAGAGACAGAGAGAAAGACAAAGACAAAGAGACAGAGACAGAGAGAAAGAGACAGAGAGAGAGTGACAGAGAGAGAGAAAAAGAGAGAGAGAAAGAGACAGAGAGAAAAAGAAAGAGAGAGAGAGAGAGAAAGAGACAGAGAGATAGACAGACAGAGAAAAAGAGAGAGAGAGACGCACACACAAAGAAACAGAGAGACACACAGAGAGAGAGATAAACAGACAGAAAAAGAGAGAGAGAGACATACACACACACACAAAGAGACAGAGAGAGACACACAGAGAGAGAGAGAAAGAGAAAGAGAGACACACGCACAGAGATATATTCTGCCAACTTTCTTCTTTTAATGAATGAAAAAGCTATTTAACCTATGGGTCTATATTTCTCCCCATTCGAAGGTCTTCACAGGGGAACAGATCTTGGCTGCTGTTGTCTGAGTTTGGATGTGAAGCCTACTCAGGCTGATTAGTCTTTGGAAAAGAGACCACGAGGAAATCCCCAGGAACCTAGGCTAGCCTTGGAAAATGGAAGGAGGCCACAGCAAACCACTTCCCTACAGTTGCCGAGAAAACAAGGTGGATCTGGTTATGACTTGCTCCAGCCCTGAGTTCAACCAGATTGTTGGGGGGGCAATAAGTTGACTTTGTAAAAATATACAAATAGAATGAGACTATTGCCTTATACACTGTAAGCCGCCCTGAGTCTTCGGAGAAGGGCGGGATATAAATGTAAACAACAACAACAACAAAAACCCAAAAGAGTCTTGAATTTTACCCAGCTAAGGATGTGGGGGGGGGGAGCAAGGGAGTCGGTGTAATTAAAATGCGGAATGCCAAATGCGATGTAAGAAATAAAATAAAAGAGGTTTGGAAGTGGGGCCAGGTGCCTAGGGAAAGCTTGAAGCACAGGGTAGGGAAAATCTCCTGGATTGGGGAGAGAAGCATTATTGGTCTCCCCACACCGAGGCCTTGGGTTCTGTTCCTGGTGGTCTCCTTTTCCTTGAAAATTTGCAACGTTTTAGACAAAACACTTGGTTTAATTCAAGGAAGTTAAAACTTAAAATGGACACCCAACATCAAAAACGTCCTCCTCTCTGTGGCAGCCCCTCAAATATTGGAAGATTTGCTCTCATATTTCCCCTGATCCTCCTCTTCACTAGACTGTTGTTGTTGTTGTTAGTTGTGAAGTCATGTCCGACCCATCGCGGCCCCATGGACAAGGTTCCTCCAGGCCTTCCTGTCCTCTACCATCCCCTGGAGTCCATTTAAACTCATGCCTACTGCTTTAGTGACTCCATCCAGCCACCTCTTTCTCTGTCGTCCCCTTCTTCTTTTGCCCTCCATCTTTCCCAGCATTAGGCTCTTCTCCAGTGAGTCCTTCCTTCTCATTAGGTGGCCAAAGTATTTGAGTTTCGTATTCAGGATCCAACTTTCTGTATCTGAAGTACTTCGCTGCTGCTTGGATGGTTTTCATTATTCAAAACAGAGCCTGTGTAACTCATTTGCAAGGTAAGAGGAGCAGAAAAAGCCAGAAATATTCAATCTCAAAACTCATAGGCCATGCTGCATTAAATTGGCTTAGTGGGCACCCGCATCTGCAAAAAATATTGTCAGGATTAAGCTGAAAGAGAGAAGAATTCACAAGGGAAGGGCATCCATCAGTCCATATAGCCTTGACTATAAGCACGTTTGTTGGCAGGGTGATGTCTCTGCTTTTTAGTACATTCTCTAGATTTGCCATAGCTTTCCTCCCCAGGACAAAGCATCTTTTAATTTCTTCGCTGCAGTCCCCATCTGTGGTGATCTTGGAGCCCAGGAAAATAAAATCTGTCCCTACCTCCATTTCTTCCCCATCTATTTGCCAGGAATTGAGAAGGCCATGATGCCATGATCTTAGTTTTCTTAATATTGAGTTTCAAGCCAACTTTTGTACTCTCCTCCTTCACCCGCATCAAGAGGCTTTTTAGTTCCTCTTCACTTTCTGCCATTAGAATGGTATTATCTGCATATCTGAGGTTGTTGACATTTCTCCCTGCAATCTTAATTCCAATTTTTGATTCATCTAGCCCCGCCTTTCTCATGATGTACTCTGCATATAAGTTAAATAGGCAGGGCAAACAGTATACAGCCTTGCCGGACTCCTTTCCCAATTTTGAACCAATCAGTGGTTCTGTGTCCAGTTCTCACTGTTGCTTCTTGACCCGCATATAGGTTTCTCAAGAGACAAACCAGATGGTCTGGTACTCCCATCTCTTTAAGAACTTGCCACAATTCGTTGTGATCCACACAGTCAAAGGCTTTAGCATAGTCAATGAAGCAGAAGTAGATGTTTTTCTGGAACTCCCTAGCTTTCTCCATGATCCAGCGCATGTTGGCAATTTGCTCTCTAGTTTCTCTGCCTCTTGGAAAACCTGCCTGCACTTCTGGCAGTTCTCAATCCACATACTGCTGGAGCCTAGCTTGTAGGATTTTAAGCATAACTTTACTAGCATGTAAAACGAGTGCAATGGTGGGATAGTTCGAACACTCTTTGGCATTGCCTTTCTTTGGAATTGGATTGTAAACTATGGTAAATTGTAAAGGGTCTCTGGTGGCTCAGACTGGTAAGACTGGTAAGACAGTCTGTTATTAATAGCAGCTGCTTGCAATTACTGCAAGTTCAAGACCCACCAGGCCCAAGGTTGACTCAGCCTTCCATCTACCATCCTAAGGTAGATAAAATGAGGACCAAGATTGTTGGGGGCAATAAGTTGACTTTGTATATAATATACAAATGGATGAAGACTATTGCTTAACATAGTGTAAGCCTCCCTGAGTCTTCGGAGAAGGGCGGGATATAAATGCAAATAAAACAAAAACTAAAACTAGCCACTAGACCAGCCATACGCAGTTCCTTCCCAGTCGCCTCTTTGGAACACTTGCTGGGACCTTTCGGAGTCTTTCCTTTTCTTGTCAATTTCGGACGGAATCCATTTCGGTTCGGCTGCCGAGAGGTCAGCACCACAGCCAACAGCAACAGCTCCGAACCTGGAGAGGCGAACCGCGCGGCCAAAAAAAATCCCTTGCCCGGAGGGATGAAAGATTGGATCGCTCCAATTTTACGGAGACGGGGATGGCGATCCAGGACAAAGGCGCAGGGAGGGTCCCAAACCTCTCGTCCCGTGCGGGGAACAGTTTGGGCGGTGTACCGCGTGAGCTGCTGGCGGCCGGGACGGGGCGGGTAAAGGCGAGGGGTCCGCCCCAAAGGAGCGGCGGGCAGGGTGTGGAGTTACTGGGCAGCGTGCCACGCGCGCTTGGAAGGAAGGAGGGAAGGAAGGAGGCGCCCGGCCAAGAAGGGGACGAACCGGGCTGGGGAGCCGCGCCTCCGCCGGCCGCGTCCGCCTTGCGCCTCGGCCAGCCTGCAGGGCGGCGTTCCGGCCTCGGAAACGCCGCCTTCTCCACCTCTTCTTCCTCCTCCTCCTCCTCCTGTTTGCACGGGAAGCGAGCGCGCCTTTCTCTGCGCCTTGCCGCCGCCTCCTCTCCAACGATGCTGCCCCGCAGTCGCCTCCGGCCAGCCTGAGCGCCTTTGGCTCAGCTCGGCTCGGTGCTCCTGCAAGGGGAGCTGCTGCGGCTCGGCGCGAGGAGGAAGAGGAGGAGGAGGAGGCGAAGAAGAAGAAGGGGAAAGAAAAAGAAGGCTGCACGATGCGGAAAAGAGGCAGCGCGCCGCCCCGCCGCCGGTGACCCCGGGCTCCGGGGCTGAGCGGAGGCTTGGGGCTGGGGGGAGGGGAGGGAAGGGAAGGGGGGCGGCCGGGCCGCTGCGGGTCCCTTCGCTCGCCAGGCCCGCAGCGCAGCGCTGCGCCGCCCCTTGCGCGCCCCTCGGCTCTCCCCGCCGCTGCGGCACTTCCATCACCATGCTGCGCCGCCAGCTGAACCGCTTCGTAAGTTCCTGCCGAGGCCGGGCAAGAGGGGAGCTGGGGGGGAGGGGAGAGGGAGGGTCTTTCCCGGGAGGGGGTCGTCTCCTCTGCCCCCTCCCCAGCCTTGGAAGGCCTGCTTGCGCCCACCACCACCACCACCTCACCCCATTCTTTGCAATGCCCACAGCCCAGGCTTCTCCGGTCGGTGGCGGGGCTGCGCTTTCCTTCCTTATCGCTTCGTCCCGATCTGTTGGAAGGGACAGCCGGGCAGGACCCTCTCCCGCAGCCCGGGGGTAATGTGGGGAGAGGGAGATGAACCCTTGGCCGGAGCCCCGGTTCCTTCCTTGGCCCTCTCTCCACCCACCCCCCGGATAAAATTGGTCCCTTAGCTCTCTTCCCCCTTCACCACCCTTCCCCGCCGATCCTTTTGTTCTCCTTGGCTTCCAGGGAGCAGATGGGGAGAGCGTGGGGTTTTTTCCTGCCCCTTATGGGGAGGATTGTGTGTGTGTGTGTGTGTGTGGTGGGGGTGTGGGGGGTCCCTGGCTTTCCAGAGCTTGCTAGCTCCGTGCCATTGTGGAGGTGGGGGGCGGAGGAGGGCTTGAGATGAGCGCCCAGGCAGGAGAAGGAGGAAGGTTAGAAATTTCACCGCCCCCCACACCCACTCCAATCTCCCTGCAAGTCTTGAGTGTGAGAATCGGTGACAAGCGGAGATGTGGGGTGGGTGGGGGGTGGTTGTTGCTTGCATTTCGGCCGAAGGGTTGAAAAATAGAAAGGGAGCAAAGAGTCCCCTGTGGCAGTTTGCCAGAGAGAGAGAGGAAAAGCCGACCTTCCTTGCAAACTGGAGAGCTAGACCATCAGCAACAGGCAGCCCTGAAAACCTGATGAGCTAGCTCTTTGGTTGCAGGGAGATGGGCTTTCCTCTCCCTCCACCGGGCTGTCTATAATTAGAGAGGATCCATGCCAACAGTCATATTCTCTCTCCCCCCCCTCCTTTTTTCTTCTTTCCTTCCTTTGCTGCTGAAATGCAAAAAACAACAAAAAAAAACCCACATTTATTTTGTTTTTGTTTTTCCTTTTGGTCTCCCTCTGTGGCCCAGCAAGGCATGGTGCCTTAAAGAGAAGAAAGGTTCACACTTGAGAACCGTAAACACACATACACACACACACACAGGCCTGTCTTGGGGTGTGTGTGTGGGTGTGTAGCAATCTGCCTGCAAAACTCTCCTGCCTGGGGGTGTGCTTGACGGTTGGAGGCCTTGTCAAAACCAGGAGGGCAGGAGAGAAGAGATAATAAGCCATTGTACTTCTAGAGATTAAAACTCCTCCTTACAATTCCAGCATTTTGTTTCTCACAATCCGTCCTTGGGAGGGGGGAAGTTTTGTTTAACTGCCTACAAGGACAGTGAGTTTTTTTTTTTTATTATTATTATTATTATTATTATTATTATTTTTTAAAAAAGTTTTATTTTTACAATCATATCAAATAATTCATCCAATGTACAGTTATATACAATTAGTCAGGCTTGCCCAGTCACCACCCCCCTTTTTAACACTCTTCCCTCTTCTACCTTCTTTTACTTTCCAAACCTTCCTCTCCTTCTCTTATACCTCCTCTCCTCCCTCCACCCTCCACTCTTTCTCCCTCTTCTACCCCTCTTCCTTTCTCTTCTCCTCTTTCCTACCTCCTACTCTCTCTTTTCTCCCTCCCCACCGTTCTAAAATGGTAACTGGGCAGACTCGACCCTACATATTTATATTTATACATCTTCAATAATCCCTGTACATTAACCATCACTCCATCTCTACCCTCAAACCCCCCACTTCCCTCCCCTTACCCCCACTCCCCCACCCCGACTTCCCAGAACAAAATGCAGGGTATCAAAACTAACAATCATAATCCAAAATAATTCCTAAATTATAATCTCTAGTCACTCCACACTTAATCACACTCTCAATTCCCCTCAATTATTTTACTGATTTGCATCCCACTTTTTATAATTTGCTTTACAAATCACTCAAGGCGGCAAACAAATCCAACACACGTCCCAAAGGTGCTTTTTGGGAATTTTTTACCCCCAAGAGGCGATGACTTTCTTGGTTTTTCTTTGAAGACGTTTCGCTTCTCATCTCCAGAAGCTTCTTCGGCTTCTCTCGGAAGCTTCTTCGGCTTCTCTCAGAGCCGAAGAAGCTTCTTGGGTGAGAAGCAAAACATCTTCAGAGAGCAAAAAAATCAGAAAGTCCAGTCGCCTCTTGAAAAACAAGTACCTTTGGGACAACCATGACCTGGATGACTGAGAATCTCCATAGACATCTCCAACACACCTTTTCCTCTTATTTTTCCTACAACAACAACCCTGTGAGGTGGGCTGAGAGAGAGGGAGAGGGAGAGGGGAACTGGCCCAAAGTCACCCAGCTGGTTTTTGTGCGTTGCTGTCCATGTAATACAAGTGGACCTCGATCGATGGCCACAGTTGAGCGCAAAAGTTCTGTTGCTAAGCAAAATGTGTGTTAAGTGAGCTTTGCCCCATTTTACGGCGTGTTTTTTCCCCAACTGCCATTGTTAAACAACGCGCTGTAGGTGTTGAGTTAGCAACCCGGTGGTTCAATGAATCTGGCTTCCCCATTGGCTTGTCAGAAGGGGATCACGTGACATTGTGACCGTCATAAATACGAGTCTGTTGCCAAGGGTCTGAATTTTGACTTCAGGAGGCGGCAACAGTCACAAGTGTGAAAAATGGTCACAAGTTCACTTTTTCCAGTGCCGTTTTAACGTCCAGTGGTCATTAAACAAACTGTTGTACATCCAGGACTGCCTGTGTGCCTTAGGGCTGGTGTCATGAAAGAAAGGAAAGAGAGAGAGAGAGAGAGAGAGAGATAACTTGTCCTAAATACCAGTTTTGTGAGCCAAAGGTCCTGGTTTCCGTTTGCAACATCTTCAGGTCTCCAGAAAAAAAAGAAAAGTCTCGAATTCTGAATACCGGCTTTGCTTAACTAAGGAAAAAGACAATTGAAATCCCTTCTATAAGGAACTACATTTGCAAAGGGTCTTGCTACTTCCGTGGTGTTGTGGCTTTGTGTTTGTTTATAGCGGGCCTGCTATTTTTTTTTTAATTTTATTTTGGGAAACGCAACTCAATATTTTCCGTTTTTCCAATAAGCCGAAGCTGAATAAGTTGCCATCGGAGCGCCTTCGGAAATGCAAAAGAATTTGGTTCTGGATTTGATTGCCTCCTTTAATTCATTGCTTCTGGAAGAAAGAAACGTAACGCCTGCGGAAAATTATTCTTAGTATTTAATTCTTCAAAAGGGCTCCAATGAGGGTTGGTGCTGTTGATGTAGGTTGCTGCCTGCTCTGTTGGGTTAGCCTTTATAAATTTATCTCGCCCTTTAAATACACACAAACACACCTGACGCAGTTTACCCCAAAATTCAGTTTCTTTGATCTTTGATTCTTTTTATTTCAATGAATGGGGGTCAATTTCAATTGAGGGTTAACATTGCAAGAGATGCCAGCCGGATGAATTCAGGGTGGGGAACTGCAAAAGTATGGAATGCAAAAATTCTATATAATGATATGTGACTTAAAGATTCGGGAAGGGAAGGGGACCAATGAAGGCTCACCTAAATTTCTGAAAATTTAGGTGAGCCTTCATTGCGGTGTTGGGTATTGTGTACATGTTGCCAAGATTGTTTTGGGTTTTTTAAATGGAGTTTATTTCTAAGGCTGGAAAAGGATTTGCTTCCAAGTTGAGCTTTGAAGGATAGCCCATTGTACTGGTTTTTGTTTTTTGTTTTTGTTGTTTTTTAAATCTCTATTGAACTGAATTGAATTGAATTTTTATTGGCCAAGTGTGATTGGACACACAAGGAATTTGTCTTTGGTGCATAGGCTCTCAGCGTACATAAAATAAAAGATACGTTCATCAAGGATCGTAAGGTACAACACTTAATGATAGTCATAGGGAACAAATGAGCAATCAGGAAACAATATCAATATAAATCATAAGGATACAAGCAACAAAGTTACAGTCATAAGTGGAAGGAGATGGGTGATGGGAACGATGAGAAGATTAATAGTCGTGCACACTTAGTGAATAGTTTGACAGCATTGAGGGAATTATTTGTTTAGCAGTGTGATGGCATTAGGGAAGAAACTGTTCTTGTGTCTAGTTGTTCTGGTGCGCAGTGTTCTATAGCATCATCGTTTTGAGGGTAGGAATTGAAACAGTTTATGTCCAGGATGTGAGGGGTCTGTAAATATTTTCACAGCCCTCTTTTCGATTCGTGCAGTATACAGGTCCTCAGTGGAAGGCAGGTTGGTAGCCATTGTTTGGCTACCAATATAGCTAGTGTTGTAATGCTTAATACTATCTATATTGGAATATTGTCATCATAATTGACTTTTTTGCACTTTTGCCTCTTTGGTGAGCAAGGAGAGAGATATACTTTTCCAAGCCAGATGTGTACGATAAATATTAGTGTATTTAATGGCATGTCCTGATTTGCCCTAATTTTTCCTTCCGCACGACACCATTAAAACTGTCCCGTTAATGGATTGACAGGAAGCTGGATTTTCACCCCCAAGAATGATCAGCGTTGTATATTCTAACCCATTTCCTCCATTTAAACCTTGTGTGTTCTGGCTGGGATTCCATGGCTTGCAAATGTACTTCCAAAAAGTTATGAAACAGCTGGATTTCTCCCAGCGGTGATAACTCTCTAGCTGCCAAGTCTAAACGAGAACCTTCATGGATATAGGAATCACAGAAACAAGTTTTATTTCAAAGTGAACCCCATTTTTGTGGCTTTAGTTCACATGCACACAGAGAGAGAGAGAGAAAGAGAGAGAGAGAGAGAGAGAGAGAGGATTGAGGAGTAACATTTCATGTGAGGTTAGCATTTTGCACATCTGGTTCCTTCAACAAATGAGGATCCAGTCAATTAGGGCAGAATAGAATAGAATAGAATAGAATAGAATAGAATAGAATAGAATAGAATAGAATAGAATAGAATAGAATAGAATAACAGAGTTGGAAGGGACCTTGGAGGTCTTCTAGTCCAACCCCCTGCTTAGGCAGGATACCCTTCACCACTTCAGACAAATGGTTGTCCAATCTCTTCTTAAAAGCTTCCAATGCTGGAGCATTCACAACTTCTGGAGTCAAGTTTTTCTACTAATTAGTTGTTCTAATTGTCAGGAAATTTCTCCTTAGTTCTAGATTGCTTCTCTCCTTGATTAGTTTCCACCCATTGCTTCTTGTTCTGCCCTCAGGTGCTTTGGAGAATAGTTTGACTCCCTCTTCTTTGGGGCAGCCCCTGAGATATTTGAATGCTGTAAACATGTCACCTCTAGTCCTTCTGTTCATCAGACTAGACAAACCCAATTCCAGCAACCGTTCTTTATATGTTTTAGCCTCCAGTCTCAACATCTTTTTTACATCGTGGCGACCAAAACTGGATGCCGTATTCCAAGTGTGGCCTTATAAAGTGGTATTAACCCTTCACGTGATCTTGATTCTATCCCTCTGTTCATGCAGCCTCGAACTCTGCTGGCTTTTTTTTGGCAGCTGTTGCATACGGCTGGCTGATATTTAAGTGATCATAACATAAGAATTGGAGGCCATCCAAAAGTTTTTCTCAATCCTGGGTGAACCCATTACAGAAAATTCTTCGGCGGGTTCTGATAATCCGAAAACTTGTTCTTAAGGATGAGAAGGGTTGTGAGTTTGCTCCGTCCCAGTTATTGGCTCTAGAAAGTTTCTGAGAATATCCAAAGTCTGTTGAAATGAGAGGGTCCTTTGGTCTTCCTAGCCTCCCCATCCATGTCCCTGGTTTAGATGTGGAAGTGACCATCTGGCCATGTTCAAAGCACGAAATATTCCTTTTGGCTTTCCAAATTTTCCTGAGATAAGATAAAAATTTGGAGCGGGGGGGAGGGGAAAGCTGTGGATTGTTTCCCATTTTATTCTTCCGGAGAACGGCATGTCCATTGGTAGGAAAGCTGCGATCCTCCAGATACTGGCATACTCTACCTGTTTCTTATTATGGACGGTCAATAGAAGGCCAGAACTTTTCTGCACCTAGCAGAAAAAGTCATGTGTGAGTTTTTTATTTATTTATTTCGTTTTTATTTTTTTATTTTTGTCAATCATATATAAGATTACAGATAAAAGTATAAACATGATTATGAATACATGAAATGGATTCGAATAAAAAGGGACATTAGGATAGGGATGGTAGGCACGCTGGTGCTCTTATGCACACCCCTTACAGACCTCTTAGGAATGGGGTGAGTTTGACAGTAGACAGTTTAAGCTTAAAGTTTTGGGGGTTTGGGGAAGAAACTACAGAGTTAGGTAGTGCATTCCAGGCATTGACCACTCTGTTACTGAAGTCATATTTTCTGCAATCGAGTTTGGAGTGGTTTAGTTTGAGTTTGTATCCGTTATTTGCTCGTGTATTGTTGTGGTTGAAGCTGAAGTAGTCATTGATAGGTAGGACATTGTGGTAGATAATTTTATGTATTACGCTGAGGTCAGACCAAAGCCGGTGTAGTTCTAAGTTGTCTAAGCCCAAAATTTGGAATATGGTGGCACAAGGTATTTTATTGGAGGACTCTTCTTGTGAAATATTTCTGGACACGTTCAATTGTATTAATGTCTGATATGTAGTGCGGGTTCCAGACAGATGAGCTTTTATTCAAGAACTGGTCTAGCAAATGTTTTGTATGCTTTGGTTAGTAGTGTAATATTACCAGAGAAGAAGCTACGCAAGATGAGGTTAACAACTCTTAATGCTTTTTTGGCAATGCTGTTAGTGGGCTCTAGCACTTAGATCTTTAGAGGTGAGTACTCCAAGGTTCTTGACAGAGAGGGTCATCTACAAGGTCATGTCCATCTAGCTTGTATTTTATGATATGATATTTTTTTTGCCAATGTGCAAGACAGAACATTTGTTGGTTGAGATTTGAATTGCCACTTGTTAGATCAATCTGACACGTAGTCACGGTCTTTTGGAAGGGTAGCGGCATTGTCAGGTCAGTCTGTTGTTTGGTCTCACCTACAACTAGGGGTGGTTCTCTCAAGGTCCGAGGTTAGAAATGTCCTAATTCATTTCTAAACGAGCCTTAAATATGTCACTGATTTATTCTGGTTGGTTGGTTGTTTCCTAAACTGCTCACGTTTTAAGCGATCCTTTTTCGCCTTTAAATAGTCTTTTAGCTTTCATTTCTGTTTTATATTTACCCGCCGTGGCTTATTTTAGCCTTTTCCCTTCAAGTTGTTGTCACTTCTGTCAGTTACTTTAATCCAGTCGTGGGATTCAAATAATTTAACATTCGGTTCTGTGGGTGTGGCTAGGTGGTCATGTGACTGGGGTGTGTGGCCAACTTGACATCACTCACGGCAAGGCGGGGCGGCACTTTGCTGTGAGTGACGTCATTGGCCACACCCACTCAGTCACATGACCAATGCTGCAGAGACAGGGCAATTTCTTACCTCCCCCCCCTGTCCTTGGACTGGCAAAATAAAAGCCCATCTAAACAGTATTGCCTGCCTGTCGAATACTGGCAAATGGAGGCTGGGGGGGGGAAAGAGAAGGGCCCACAGAAACAGCCCATTTTCTGCACCACACTGGATCGGGATGGGGAGGTGAGTGGGGGAGCAAAAAGCCTACTCAGTCCATACGTCCTCACCAACACGACAGCGAATCTCTCTTCCAGCTCGCCGCTTCGGGCATTGGGAGCTCGGCCAATTTTCTTCCAGCGCTCGTGCAGGGAATCCCGGGAGCGGCAGCATATTGCATGCTTTTCACTCCGGACTGGAAAACACATGGCTGGAGTGGAGGAGCGGTCCTTCTTAACAAGCTCAAAACTGTTGCTGCAAGCCAGAGTTCCCTGCACGAGAGCTGCAAGCCCTGCAGACATCCGATTGTGAGAACAAGCTTTTTCCAAGGCCGGTTATAGAGGGAAACAGAGATGAGTACGCTGAAGTACTGGACTTGCAGTTCTCGTGAGGGGAACCCAGACTTGCAACTCAGTTTTGAGCTTGTTAAGAACGACTGCTCCTCCACCCCAGCCATGTGTTTTATAAGTCTGGGCTGCTTGGAGTGAAAAGCATGCTGTCAAGTCTCAATTTGGGGCTCGCCATACCTGGAGGGGGGGGCATGAAGCAGCAACCATCAGAGCTGGCGAGTCCAACAGCGAGCAGGGTTGTAGCTGCGGTCGTGGCGGGACATGAAGCTAGCACAGCCCCGCTGGGAGAACACTTGCCCCACTGGTCAGGAGGCTGCTCGGTGTCAGAAGAGAGGGGGGCAGAAAAGTTCAGCCAAGTCTTCTCCTCCTTCTCGGCCTCAAGCAAACAGACACACGCAGCTCATGGTGCCAGGATCTTCTGCGAGGAGATGGTGCGTGAGGTTTATGGCCAACGGAAGTCCCATCCTGTTCTTCATACCAGCCACACACCCCATTGCCTGCCAGGGTTGGTGCCACTAGTGGCCAGACCCTGCCAGGAGCTTCAGGCTGGCGCTGTCCTGATGTGTCCCACTGTTCTCCTGGCCTGTCGCTGCCATCACCGCCCTCTTCTTTGGGCTGGCCAAAGCTGCTCGGAAGGCAGCTGCCACAGCCTGTCCTTGCTACTTCAAGGCAGCTTCCAAGGCAGGAAAAGTTTGGCCTGAAACACACAGAAAGCATGCACACATCTCACAGTGCCGGGACCTTCTGCAAGGAGATGGTGCATGGGCATTGCCTCTCCTGGAGTGGAGTGGGAATGGAGATTTTACAGTAGCTTTCCCCTGCCACGCCCTCCAAGCCACGCCCACAGAACTGGTAGCAAAAAAATTTGAAACCTACCCCTGGTTTGGCCTGGCCTTCTCTTATCAAACTATGTTCGTCTTTTACCTCCTCCATTTCTACACAAACACACACACACTCCCCACCCCATGCCCAAAATATATTCCTTACTGCTTTCTTCCTCCAATTCTCAGCCTCTTCCATCATCCATTTTTTTTTTTTTTTGGAATGGGGTGGTGGTGGTTTTTTTCTCTTCTAATTTCTACTGGTCGATGCCTTTCTCAAAGTTAAAATCTTTTCCTGGGTCACTCAAAAGGTGGGATATTCGGGCGCTGCAAGGCTTTCACCCAGATGCTGCCATTCAAACCCCGAAACAAAACCATATTTTGGAAGCAGCCGTTCCCCCTGTTGCAAAGGGGCGGCTGAAATCTTTCTCCTCTTCCTACTCAATTTCCACCCCCCCCCTTTTAATTTTTTTAGTCTGATGGGCCTTTTCCGTTCCTCCCTGCCAAGTTCCATTAGAGGCCCTTCTGTTGCTTTAAGAGGCGGCAGATGGATGTTTCCTGAAACTGCATTTGCTAAACCCGGGTTTGTCTCCGGATGGTTTCCAGCTCCTGTGAGCCCTCGAAAGATAAAAAGAAAACTTGGAAAAAGCTGCAAGGACAGGAGATTGTGGGGAAGTCGAGATAGAGAGGGTAAAAGGACCAAACAATTTTCCACCTCTTAGAACTCTTTGTTTGTCCCTGGATTTCAGAATAGTTCATCTGATGGGATGCACAGAGTTGTTCCGTTACTTTGAAACACTGTTTTTGCGGCCAGGAAAAACAAAAACAGGGTTATATTTTTGTAACATTCTTCCTTCCAGGCGTAGAAAAGACGCAAAAATAATCCTTGAGGAGAACAAAAGTGAGATAAAAACAAGAGTCCAACGTTAAACCAAGACAATCAACTTGGGTGTCTCCAGAATTTTATTCACAAACACACACACGCAAACACAAATTCAAAACAACACAACCAGAGGTGGGTTTCAAATTTCTTTACTACAGGTTCTGTAAGTGTGGCTTGGTGGGCGTGGCAAAGGAAGGATACTGTAAAATCCCCATTCCTTCCCCACTCCAGGGGAAGGATACTGCAAAATCCCCATTCCCACCCCATCAGCTGTGACTTGGGAAGCAGAGAATAGATGGGGGAGGGGCCAGTCAGAATTTTTACTACTGGTTCTCCGAACTACTAAAAATTTCCGCTACCGGTTCTCCAGAACTGGTCAGAACCTGCTGAAACCCACCTCTGAACACAACATAATTTTAGCAAAATGGCCGGTCTGGTTTTGGAAATTCCCTGTTATTGGGCTCAATTCCCAGCTGGGATATCGTGTCTAATTATCTTGACCTGCCTCACAGGACTGTTGTAAGGTGTGCAGCTCTGAAGGACATCACGTGTCCCTCAAGTAGTGTTTTTTTGTAGTTGGGTTGTCACTGAAGCCAGGCAGATTCCAGAAACCATAAGGACTAGCACCTTACAGAGGTAAAATTGCAGAGGGGGCCTGAATCCTACTCGAAAGCTACAAATCCGATCCAAGTTCTAGATCAGGAACTTAAAAACTCAATAACATCTCGGAGACGCCTCTCTTTAGTTGAGATCAAAAGTTGTTTTGAAAGACAACAACCAACTTCCATGTGTGACACGCTGAACTCCTCCGCTGAAGGAGAACGATGATAGACTTAAGGCTTCAGGTTGGCTGCTTCTGTTATTCTCTTGCAATTTCCAGGTCATCAAGTATTTATTGGGTGAATTCCTGCAACCACTTTGTTATTTATAGACTTTTATCGAGGATGTTTTTCTGTCTTGGGAGTTCCTGGGAAGTTAACAGAACTGACAACGCTTTAAAAACCGTTTCATTTGGGGAATTGGCGAGGGGTTGCCCCCCAAAAATTAAGGCGGTTATTGAAGTTTTTAGTCTCTCTCTCCCACCATCATTTAACTATTCTGAACTTAATCCACCCAGTTCCCTTTCTAGTCATCCTGTTATCTTAACAGCCCGTTGCATTAAAAAAAATACTTTGGCTCATACAGGCACAGAAATATTACCTGAATAAGAAGAGAGTGGAGAAATAACGAGATCCAGTGATGAGGTAGAATTAAACCACACATTTTTTTCCCCCATCGGTCCTTGCTTATTGAGAAGCTCATGAGTAGTTTACACTAACCCAGAACAACCAGTTCAACAGCAAAGCCAGAAAAAAAACCCAGGTACATACAGTATGTTGGGTACGTGTTATTCCTCTCCCCAGTTTCTAATATTTGACAGAAGCAGAAATATGTTGACAGAAAATGTTTCTGGGGCACCTGGTGTTTATGGCCTCTCCCATCAGCCACCATTCGGATAAGCAGGGATTAACACCAGACAAACAATCAAGCAGTAAACAATATAAGGAACGATGAAGGAGAAAACCATACACTATCAACACTGGCCAGGCAAGCTATTATTTAGAAACCGAGAGCAAACCCCACTCCCTACTAGCACTGATGATGTTACCTACTCAGGTCAGGAAACATCGGCAAGCTAACACCCAAGCTCAGAGAGTACCATGGATCCCACAATTTAATATTGTTTAATACTGGATTTGGCCATTATTTTTTTTTCTCTGGGAAATTACTGCAAAAATCTACTTCTCATTAGCAACCCGTTCCAAATTTTAGGGACTTTCTCTCGATAAAAAAAAAATGACCAATGTAAAAAAAAAAACCTCAAAAAACCCCTTCCTGAAAGTGTGAAGTTCATTCTTCTGTTTTTCTGGGAAGTTTGTTTGAGATTACTTTCCCTTTTGCCCCCAATCACTCAGAAATAAATCTTTTCTTGGCTTGACTTTTAAAACTACGAAAACTGCGAATTGCCATGGAAAAAAAACCAATATTGTGCTCATTTCTCAGAGCCAAGGGATCCGATGTTGAAATGTTTCATGTTTCTGCATTGTGCTCAGATTTGGGTTGATTTGAAAATTGTGCTGTTTCAGGGACTTAAGGAACAGATTGGCATAAAATGGCTTTTTACATACTTCGCAATGATATATCTTTTTTTTAAAAAAAGAGGCATAATCGTCTAAGAGACCCAACAATTACTTTCAGCCTATATTTAACTGCCATTTCATCTGTTTGCTCATGCAGAGCTTTGCACAAAGTCAGCTGTTAGTTGAAAAGTTGGCTTTTATTTGTGGAAAACAACGAAGAGGTGGAAACCATTCGGGGAGGGGAATGAACAGGGTACACATTTTTTAAAAAGTAGAGCTTCAATTGCATCGGTGTGGCTGCCATAAAGACTTTTTTGCCACACTCTGCCTTTTAGCAAGGTGCTCAGGGCCGTGTAGAATCTGAATTTTTATTGTGGTTTTATCTGCACGGCGTTAACAGAATAACAGAACAGAATAACCGAGTTGGAAAGGACCTTGGAAGTCCTCTAATCTACTCAAGCAGGAGACCCCGTACCATTCCGGACAAATGGCTGTCCAGTCTCTTCTTAAAAGTGATGGAGCATTCACAACTTCTTGTGGCAAGCTGTTCCACTGGTTAATTGTCCTCATTGTCAGGGAATTTCTCCTTAGTTCTAGGTTGCTTCTCTCCTTGTTCGGTTTCCATCCGTTGCTTCTCGTCCTGCCTTCAGGTGCTTTGGAGAATAGCTCAACTCTCTCTTCTTTGGGGTAACCCACAAAGAAGAGAGTTCACAACCCACAAAGAAAACAAGGTTTGTGTTAAGAGGGTTCTTTTTTAATGGTTGTAAGAGCAGCTGGAGTTTTGGAGTTTCTGAAGCAGTAAATAAAGGAGAGAAAGACATAACAAGGAAGGAATAAAGCGCATTTGTTTGCCAGGTGGCATGCTAAGAACAGCTTCCTACCAGTAGGAGAGTAACTCTGCCCTTATTGTTTATGCTTTTTTTTTTACTGATTACTCTGCACTTAGGCAATGGTTTAAGGAGCTGGTGGGATCCCCGTGCCAGCTGTGTACAGAGGAAGACAGCCAGACGTGTGAGTGTGTGTATGTCTGTCTGGGTTCTAATTGGGTTGAGAACGGTATACAGCAGGGGTGAAATCCAGCAGGTTCTGACAGGTTCTGGAGAACCGGTAGCAGAAATTTTGAGCAGTTCAGCAAACTAGTAGAGGAAATTTTGAGAAGTTTGGAGAACCAGCAAATACCGCCTCTGGCTGGCCCCAGGAGTGGGGTAGGAATGGGGATTTTGCATTATCCTTCCCCTGCCACGCCCACCAAGCCATGCCCACAGAACTGGTTGGAAAAAAATTTGGATTTCACCACTGTTTTACAGGTTGTCCCAACAGTTCATTTAGTGGCCGATCCAAGTCACGAAGGTGACTGTTTTTCAGACTTACGAGTGTTGCAACGTCCCCGAGGGTCACTTAAACGTTTTGTTTCACATCATAAATTTGAGGCTCCATGGTGGTTATACGTCAAGGACTATTAACCTAATCCTGATTCTAACCGGGAAGTCAATTTGGTTGGATTCGGTGACATTTACTTCTCGCTCCTTACTACAGCTGATAAAACATTTGTTTTAGGAAATTTAAACCAAGATCTTAGTAATGCAGTTTGCTGATCAATGGAGGCAATAGATGCATGCCAAAGAAAAGAGGGTGGGGAAGCAACATTGAATGTAATGAGCGTTCCCGTTTGGTGATGGTTTTGAGTGATAGGTGTCGTTTCTGTGGAAATATACCCCGGACATAGAGCAAAATGGAGTTTAGCAGCATTTTTTTTTTAGTGCAGAAGAAATTTGCACTGTGTGGTGGCCTCTCGGCCGCTGGCCCCTCCAGCAGCCGAATTGGATGAGGATGAGGAGGTGTGTAGGTCAGGGTCAGCATCGAGTCAACCTGAGAGCTCCAAGGGGGGAGAGGAAATGGAGCTGTCAGAGAGAGGGGGGAAGGGAGGGAGGGAGGGCAGGCGAGGTGAAGCATGGGCCATCCGTCAGCCCTCAGATGGAGAGTCAAGAGCCCCCAGGTCTGGAGGTGGCTGATAATGAAGAGGAGGAGCAGCTATCCAGTGCCTGACATACAAATGCGCAGAAGGCAGAGGAGAGGAGAACAGTGGAAATCTATGGGCTGGTCCTTGGGACAGAAGAGCCAACGCTGCTAATGAAGCCCTGCCTGAGCTCTGGGGATCAAAGACAGAGGGTGGAGATGAATAGATGTGGCAGACAACTATTTAACTTCCTGCCGGACAGACTTGTTAACCTGCGGTGAGAGAGAAACTTTTGCCCGTGGGCGTTCCTAATAAAGGAATCATTGCTTCAACTACAGAGGGTTTGTCGTGTTTGGGGAGCTGGTCCAAACACACAGGTTAAAACACTTTGCATTACACAAGAATTTTTAAATATACACCCTGAATATCACAGACAAACCAGTCAAACCAGGACAGCATACGCTGGCTGAGGAATTCTGGGAGTTGAAGTCCACAAGTCGTAAAGTTGCCAAGGTTGGAGACCCCTGACGTAGGGGTTGAGTTTTCTGCACTGACAATCTTGGGCTATGCAGTTTTGCAGGGAGGGGGGGTGTCTAACATTTATGCTACTTAGCCCTGCAGTGAGACTAAAAAGTAGAAGTAATTTGATCAACCTCTTCCTTCTTCCTGTATTAAAAATCCAGATCTGGGAACTTGTAGAGCACATGCTGTGCCTTATCTTAGAACTTCTTTCCTTATCTTTATTTTTTAGTTCTTGGAAAACATTTGTTTTACTGGGCGTGAAGCAAAAGAATTCATTTTTTTGGGGGGGGGGGGAAACTAACCTGGGTGTTGGATTTAAAAGAACTTGGGTGTACAAAGTTCCTGGAGTTCTTTTGGTTTCTCTCCTAAGAACAAACTCTTCGTAATCGTAAAGCTCAGGAAGAAGCAAATATCAAGAGTTTCAACGTTCCTTGAATCCCAGGTTGAGTCAACTTTTAAGTCATTTCATATCATCGTTTGCTGAAGTTAATCAGATCCCAGGTTGCAGATGCTTCTGGGACAAAGGTTAGGTTGCTCAATAAAATGCAGTGGTTAATAAATAGAGAGAGAGAGAAGCTTTCAAAAAAAGAGAGAGAGAGAGAGAGAGAGCTCTTTAAAGGTAAAGTCCCTTTTGAATGGAATTTAATTCCTGCAAGACTCCATGTCAGGATTCCTTGTGGTATTCTTAGCAAATACCCAAAGTGGTTTCGTTCATTTTTATAATGTTTTTTTTTAATCAAAGTTTATTATACGATAAAATACAAGTAGAAACAAAAGCCAGGAAAGATAAAGAAAGAAAGAGGGAGGGAGGGAGGAGAAAGGAAGGAAGGAAGGAAGGAAGGAAGGAAGGAAGGAAGGAAGGAAGGAAGGAAGGAAGGAAGGAAGGAAATGACATCTGGCTTTTTTCAACGTGAGAGAGTGTGTCTGCTTCCTTCGCCCTGCTCCCATACCTAAGGCAGGAGGTGAACTCGCCACCTCCTGGTGATTGGCCCAAAGTCACACAATCTGCCTTCATGCCTAAAGTGGGACTAGAACTCATTGTCTCCTGCTTTCTATCCTGGTGCCTTAACCTCTCAACCAAACAGGCTCTTAGCACATCAAATTGGTGGTCTACTAAGATATTTTTTCCCCTCCTCCATTCTCCCTCTTCTTCGCAGCTCTGCTCTTCTACAGCTGTCCCTTATCTAAGTACAAGTCAAGTCCAATCATGCTCAGCTTCGGAGAGCATGTCACTGCTCCCAGATACAGAGAATTCCTGTCCGTCTCTCTCAACCCTCGAACATTTACGCTCTTTGAGGACATGGGGGAGAGACAGCCCTGCTCTGAGGTTTTCTACTAGGCTGCTTATTCAAGACCCAGAGAGAAATTTTTTGGACACTTGATTAAGTGTTGCCTAAAGAAGGTGAACTCGGCGCTGGTGGAAACCCGCTTTCGCAGAATTGGGAGTTTTAAGACAGGAAGCATTGCATTTAGAAACACGACCAGGGTGTAGAATCGCACTAAGCTTTTAACATAACATAACATAACAACAGAGTTGGAAGGGACCTTGGAGGCCTTCTAGTCCAACCCCCTGCCCAGGCAGGAAACTCTACACCATCTCAGTCAGATGGTTATCCAACATTTTCTTAAAAATTTCCAGTGTTGGAGCATTCACAACTTCTGCAGGCAAGTCGTTCCACTTATTAATTGTTCTAACTGTCAGGAAATTTCTCCTTAGTTCTAAGTTGCTTCTTTCTTTGATCAGTTTCCACCCATTGCTTCTTGTTCTACCCTCAGGTGCTTTGGAGAACAGCCCGACTCCCTCTTCTTTGTGGCAACCCCTGAGATATTGGAACACAGCTATCATGTCTCCCCTAGTCCTTCCTTTTATTAAACTAGACATACCCAGTTCCTGCAACCATTCTTCATATGTTTTAGCCTCCAGTCCCCTAATCATCTTTGTTGCTCTTCTCATTTTGATGTATCCCTGTTGATTGTTGGTGTGACTAACATAGAGCCGCTCTTAAATAGTTTGCATCTCTTAGGACAGGGGTCTCCAACCTTGGTCCCTTTAAGACTTGTGGACTTCAACTGCCAGAGTTCCTCAGCCAGCTTTGCTGGCTGAGGGACTCTGGCAGTTGAAGTCCACAAGTCTTAAAGGGACCAAGGTTGGAGACCCCTGTCTTAGGAGAGTCAAAATTCCGTTTGCATAGTCCTTGCAGTCCATTTTAACTTTTGAAAGTTACTTGATGGTGCAAATAGAAGCCTTTGTCTACATAGTTTCAGTCAAACAACTTCCATGGTGCTAAGGTAAAAGGTAAAGGTTCCCCACGCACATATGTGCTAGTCGTTCCCAACTCTAGGGGGCGGTGCTCATTTCCATTTCCAAGCCGAAGAGGTTCAGGACAGGGGTCTCCAACTTTGGCCACTTTAAGACTTGTGGACTTCAACCCCCAGAGTTCTTCAGTCAGCTTTGCTAGCCTAGGAATTACAGTAGAAGCCTAAGCAGGGGGTTGGACTAGAAGACCTCCAAGGTCCCTTCCAACTCTGTTATTCTATTCTATTCTATTGGCCTGTGATAAATGAATTTGCAGATCATACTGCAACTTGAAATGTGAAATTTTGATTCTGTATAACCAAAACATAAAATAATCAATTTACATTGATTTGTTCCCAACAAATTCTTTTCATGTGGCTTACTACTGTTGCACATAAAATAGCTAACAGCAGCCTGGAGAGATTTCATAAGACATCTTTGTGTTTAACATCTTGCACACAACTGATTGTTGAAACCTGTTGTTGCGACCTTTGGGAGAGAAATTATCCCCAAAAAGATGCCTTTAAGGTTGTTTGTAGTGCGAAGTTTTTAATTCCTTTATTAGGTTCACTGATTGTGCTGCTCTGTTGGGGATACTTACTAGCAAAAAAACAGGACTGTAGCTTTAAAACACAATCAGGTTTACTCTAACTCCTAGCTCCTCCTCCTGGAAGGGGTGTTTGTTTAAATTGAATGCCTTCCACCCTAAAATAATCTGATTTTTTGGAAAGCTTATTTGCCTTTTTTTTCCTGGCTCTTGGTGGGGGGCAATGAATCCATTTTAGAACTTTGCACTCTTTTTTTTTTTCCTCTTCCCCTGTGAAAAATATTTGACTGTCTTGCGAGAAAATGGAATTTTCTTTAACCCCAGATGTGGTATTGAGATCTTGGCCAACATTGGTAAGTTTCTTTTAGGGCTATTTTCTTCGGTCTCTGGCTTCAACGGGATCTGGCAAAGATTTAAAATTTTATAAGCAAAGGCAGGGCGAAGATTTAAATTTTATTAAGGTGTCCAGACTCCGCTATCTGCAATTTGAGTGGCTAAAAATACATTTATTGATATAAATAAATGAAAGTTCTATCTCTCATTGTTTACACCCAAAGGAAATTTCCAGAGAAACACAAATACAAAAAGCAGCTAAACCAGAATGCCTGCTTGAAGCGTTTTTTTCTCCCCCCTTTTGTAAAAGAGAGCTTTTTAAAAGAATTGCAAATGGAGATAGATAGATAGATATAAATATATAATTTATATTTGCTGATAATTTCTTTTAATGAGGAACTAATTGAAATATCTGCATTCGTTAAGCAATCTTTGAAATTAGTTTTCCTCTTCTTTCTATTCATTCTGGGAAATTGGTTTCCTTTTCAATTTTCGGGTGACGCGTTTAGAAATTATTTGGGAATGGACCACTTGGAATAAGCTACTTTTTTGTTCTGATTAAGAGTATCTTGAGTCCTGAAGTTCTGCCAGTAACAATAGATCTTTATATTATGCAAACGTAATTGCCAGTAAATCGGACTTCCCTTGAGGTCAAAGGGTACTCTTAGTAGGAAAAATACGTTTTCTGTGATGTTGTTTTCCCCCAACTGTATTTATAAGAATTAATTAAATGCAAATATATATATATATATGTTTTGCTTCAGATAATATTTTCAAGAGTCAAAATAAATATGCTGGGTCTGTAAACTCATGCGAAGCGCATAGGAGAGAGAAAAGCATGTGTTCACTTCATTGTCTATTTTAATTGGAAGGGATTTCTGGTTTAGATTCTTTCAAGGGATGTTTTTCAAAGAAAAATGTTCCTTCTTCTTCTTCTTCTTCTTCTTCTTCTTCTTCTTCTTCTTCTTCTTCTTCTTCTTCTTCTTCTTCTTCTTCTTCTTCTTCTTCTTCTTCTTCTTCTTCTTCTTCTTCTTCTTCTTCTTCTTCTTCTTCTTCTTCTTCTTCTTCTTCTTCTTCTTCTTCTTCTTCCTAAATAGCCTCCCTCTATCTCATCAAGTAGCTTAATTGTAAATCTGTGAGAGTGATTTCAGTTTGCCTTGTTTTTCATTTTGGGCTTTTGTTTACAGTCACAGTAAAGTATTGAGTTAAAGCAGAGGTGTTTTGAACATTCATTTTTTCTCTAGCCCATATTATTGAGATGGCTCAACTCCTCAACGCCCAGATTAGCAGGGATTAACCCCAGACAAACAAGCAAGCAGTAAACAATACACTAACCTTCACTCTCACCATCATTGGCAGGACAAGCTACTATATATAAACAGGAAGCAAACCTCAACTCACACTGATGTTGTTACCTAGTTGGGTGGTGAAATGTCTACAAGCAAACAAGCTCAGACAGCACCACAAACAACTATTGCTAGTTATAGGACAAGTCCTATAACTTGTTTCTGTAAATCTGGATTATGTATTGAAAACCTTTCAGCCTGAAAATATTGAAACTTTTCAGAGTGGTAAGAACAGGCTTGTCCTAATTTAAAAAGATACTGCATAAGTGTCTTTTTAAAGACACTTTAAAAGACACGAAAGAAAGGAAAGGAAAAAACTGAATTCAGAATCTTTCCTGATCTTTAAAATAGCCATGCTGGGCTGGAAATTATTTTACTTCGTCTGTATATGCTTTTTTTAGTGGGGGACTTGCTCTTTAGCAATCGCCCTCTGAGATGGATACCGTTAAAAGCATCTTTGGCTACAATACATGCTAAGCTCATTTGTATGTATTACAAATTTGAATTAAACTAAACTCAGCACAGATGTGTCCCTTTATCTTTTTTAAAAAAATACAGATGTTGTTTCCAGATGTACAGTATATACAGCCATGTTCCTGTATCTTTTTTAAAAAGCTATGGATGCCGTTTCCTGTATACAGATGTACATACAGGTGTGTCCCTGGGTCTTTTTAAACAAAAACACAGATGTGTTTCTTGTGCACAGATGTGCATACAGATGTGAACCTGGATTTTTAAAGAAAAATCACAGATGCAGGGTTTTTTTCTGTATACAGATGTGTCCTAGCAGCTTTTAAAGAATTTTTAAGGTGCAGTTTTTTTTCTGTATACAGATGTATATACAAATGTGCCCCGTGTCTTTTTAACAAGTAACAGATGCAGTTGCCTTTATGCAGATGTGCATATAGATGTGTCCACTGTGGGTTTTTAAAAATTGCAGATGTCGTTCCCATATACAGATGTGTCCCTGTATCTTATAGAGAACTGCAGATTCAGTTGTGTGTATACAGATGTGTCCCTGTATAGTTTTCATATATACAGAGGTGTCCCTGTTTTCTTTTTTCAAAAAGTTTGCTGATGTCGTTTCCTGTATACAGATGTGTCCCTGTGTCTTTTATATAAAAATTACAGATGTGGTTTCCTGTATACATAGGTGAATATAGATGTGTCCCTCTATCTTTTTTAAAAAATACAGCTGCAGTTTCCTATGGACATTTCCAGATTCCCCCCCCTCCCCTCGTTCTGGATGCTGGAATTCCATAGCCAACTGCCAGTCCTGGGCTGCCCAGTTGTCATGGGAACCCCTTCCTAGGGGCAGCATCTCTCACTTTTTTGCTAGTGCTGGACCACTTTTGTGGGCTTTGAGCACCCCAGACTGGAGGTTCCCCCATTGCTGTTCTGGAATCTTCCATGGACCCCAAACCGCCAGAAACGGTGGGCGCTGAGATCAAAGTCATTGACATTGTTTTTAACAAGCATTGTTTCTGTTCTCTGTTGTATGTAAGCCGCTTTGCCACCTTTGGGGATTTGAAAGGCGGATGACAATAATTAGGGTGGGATAGAGGAATTAAATGGCGTGTGAATTGAGACAAGGGGATGGGTTGATGCATTGGTTGTGGGGGGATTTGCTAGTCCTAACGTAAGTTGGGCTTTGTAGTTCCCTAGGGTGTTTCATATTGTGGTTTTGTATGCCCTGGTCATGCTGCTGTGGCTTATGGGAACTGGGGCCCAAAATTTTGAGGCTACTAATCTTTGTGAAAAGGAGAAGAGAAATAATCTGATCTCATTTTATATTTGTGTCATATTCGTCTTCATAATCTTAACTGTAATTCTGATGCAGACTTTGGAATATAACAAGCCAGAGATGGAGTTGATGTGTCTTACTAAACTTATGTTTGTTTCTTCGGGTTTACTGACTGTCACAAATTCCTGGATTCAAACCTCACACTGGGCCTCAAATCATGGCTTAAATTGTGCTAGATACCTTCAGCAAGTTACACAGAAAGCAAGCAGACTACAATTAGGCTTAGTAATTAGCCCAGATCCTATCTGTGCCAGGTGAAACCCACTGGTCTGAAGCTTAGCTTTGAGACAAACTGTGACTAAAGCAACCCAGGGGTAGCAGTGTGTGTCAATATAAGTTTGAGGTTCAGACAGATTGCTGCTCTCGATTTTATGGTGTTTGGGCATCCAGTATCCTGGTGGTTGGGTGGATAGAAGGATGGATGGTTGGATAGGTGATAGGGAAGGACAGGGAGGAAGGAAGGGAGGGAGGGAGTGAGGGAGGGAGGGAGGGAGGAAGGGATGAAGGAAGGAAAAAGAAAAAGGAAGGGAGGGAGGGAGGGAGGGAGGGAGGGAGGAAAAAGAAAAAAGAAGGAAGGAAGGAAGGAAAGAGAGAGGGAGGGAGGGAGGAAAGGAGGAAGGAAGGAAAAAGAAGGAAGGAAGGAAGAAAAAGAGAAAGAAAGAAAGAAAGAAAGAAAGAAAGAAAGAAAGAAAGAAAGAGAGAGAGAGAGAGAAAGAAAGAAAGATGGATACACTAAAATATAGTTTCTATTCTAGAGACGAATATGGGCAAGCTGGAAATCTCCCTCCTTCCCTCCCTCCCTCCCTCCCTCCCTCCCTCCCTCCGTGTGTGTGTGTGTGTGTGTGTGTGTGTGTGTGTGTGTGTGTGTTTCCATCCATCATGGAAAATCTCCCAAGATTTTAATCTTCAGACAGTTTTTTAAAAAAGGACGGGGTGGAAGGAACAAGGACGTCCACTGACACAACCATGAGGAACTCTGGCCGCACGTCACACGCAAAGTCAAGGATTTTGTGTTGAAACACATCTTCCAATTCAAGGATGCAGTGCAGAGTTTTTGGCCTGATGACTTTCCTTCCACCTTCCCGGCAACCCGGCTGTAACTTGACTTCCACGAATCCTTCAGCCACCAAAGCCAAAAGGGGAAGGACATATTCTTCTTTTTTTTCATTTTGTTTTGTTCTTTGGGTTCCGATCAGCTTTTTCCAGAGAAGTGTTTGAGGGTGTATGTTTAAGTCATAAAAAAAAAAGTATTCTGGAGCTTTAGCCGATCTGAAACCAGAGAGACTATCTAGCTCATAGGGACGGAAGGGAAAAAAAGTTACTGGAAAAGTTGCTGTTTTTTCATCTGAATCCTTTTCCGTTTTCCATTATGGACTAGATAAAGATGGACTCTGAATCAGCAAAAGTACGTTGCTTGCTCTCTCTCTCTCTCTCTCTCTCTCTCTCTCTCTCTCTCTCTCTCTCTCTCTTCCTCCCTCTGTCCCTCCCTCCCCCTTCTTTCCTGGCATTTTAAAACCACGTGGAAACTTTTCCGCAACTAGGAAAGTTTGAATTTCTGAAACCAAACTTGATTCTGGGGGCAATTTTTGAGCTCGACAAGGTTACGTTCCTTCCAATCCTCCTGCATTCCCTACATGGGAAGCAGTCTGTTATTAACAGCAGCTGCTTGCAATTACTGCAAGTTCAAGTCCCACCAGGCCCAAGGTTGACTCAGCCTTCCATCCTTTATAAGGTAGGTAAAATGAGGACCCAGATTGTTGGGGGCAATACGTTGACTTTGTATATAATATACAAATGGATGAAGACTATTGCTTGACATAGTGTAAGCCGCCCTGAGTCTTCGCAGAAGGGCGGGATATAAATGCAAATTTAAAAAAAAAAGTGGTAGGGCCTTTGGCAGAAGAAAAATGGGTTGTATTTTTCTTTAAGGGGAACTTCTTCAGTTCAAAATGGGTTTTTGCTCTGAGGAACTTCTGCAGAACTTAATTGCAGAATGGTAGAAGGTTTCTGGTGGAGAAGGTTCTTGCGTATATGCCGGCGAAGATGATGGGTGAAGATGCTTCCGATGTACAGCGGATATTGTCATGGGATTGGAGTCTATTGTGTTGGTGGTAGAGTTGGGTCTTCTGGGCAGCCATTTTAGGATCCGGGCAGGCTTCAGTTGTGGATTTCCATTTGATCTAGAAAAATCCAGAATTGTCCGATTGGTTCCTTCAGATGTGCTTTGCTGATATTATGAGATGTTCTCCTGATCTGTTAAATCCGACGTCTTCAGAAATGGGTGGTTTATCAAATGAACTAAACCAGTTATGTCATTCAGTTAAACGAGACTTGTCGGTCCCCCACGTTTGTGTTGTTGTTTTTTGACGATGATACGGTGGTGGTGGGTTGTCTTTGCTTCCAGATCGTTCTTTTGAATTTCCATCTAGCATCTAAAGAAGAGGGACAAGAAGGAACAGAGCCAATCTTTCCCCACTGAATGTTTTTCCAGTTCAGCGAAATGCATAATTCAATTTTCAGAGATTGGGGAATTCTACTGACTGCTGCCTCTTTCATGTTGCTACCTCTGCTGTTCAAAAGCTCTGTGGGAACATATTTTTTTTTTGGTATTTTCAAAACATTGACTGTCCTAATTCTTTGTTTGATGTTATTCTTTGCCTGCCCTGTGGATTCCAATTGGATGGAAAGGCAGGATACGCATTTCCTTTTTTTTAAAAAAAAAAGGTAATAATAACGTGTGGGGACAGCTCGGTTAGAATTTAAAAGACGGGAGAAAAACACCGCCAATTTTTGGCAGGAGGTTTTTCTGCTGTTGAGGAAAACTGTCATTACTACCTACCGCCGCAAATGTTGCGTAATGGGAAAACGGCATAATTTCCATGTAATAAGAAAGACGGAAATCATCCCGATTCTAGATGCTGCTTTAAAAGAATAAAAAAATTAATTCAGAATTATTGCAGTTTGTGGGGGCTATTCTGCCGGATATCTCGAGCTTTCCGGACAATCTGCTTTTCCTCAGATGTTAGAGCGATTGGACTTTTTCCCAGAAGCCAATGTGGAAGGCCTGCTCACAGCTGCCGCTTAAACCAGATGATTCCATTGTGGTATCTTGCCAGTGTCTTGACGCGGTTTTCCATTCTTGCTCGACATCTTCGCTGAAAAATGTGGGATTGGTGCTCTCCACACAATATGACCGCACCAGTTGGAGAAAGCTGACTTTATTAATTGGCGAGGAGCCTTCGCGCATAAATCTGCATTTGTGGAAGGCCAAATGCCAAGAACCTTAACAACACACAAACACACGCATCGTTGACAACTTCCTTATTTTTTTTCCTCTTGTTTTATAGTTTGCTGGGGAAGAAAAGCGCGTTGGGACTCGGACTATAGTGGTTGGCCACCACTTAGTTCCTCATATCGAAGCTTATGTGCCCCAAAAGTTCTGCTCCAATCAAATTGTCTCCTCCAAGGTATGGATTGATGGAACTTCATTGGTTGGATCCTTCTGCGCCATGGCCAGCTTGAGGGTGATCCATGCAGTGCCTCTTTAGATTAGAAGGTCCTTCCACAACTGGTGTGCCTTCTAGAGGTTTCCAGGTGTATAGCCTATGCTGGTTGGGAATGATGGAAGTTGTAGTCTGACTTAAGATATGGGAACGGACCTCAGATCTTCACATGTGTTGGTTTTACAATTCCCGTATCAAAGAGTTTAGAGCAGGGGTCTCCAAAGTTGGCAACTTTCAAACTTGGGGACTTCAATTCCCAAAATTCTGCAGCCAGCATGACTAGCTGAGGAATTCCGGGAGTTGAAGTCCACAAGTCTTCAATTAAGTTTGAAACTTAATTAAATTAAGTTTGAAGACCCCTGGTTTTAGAGCAAGATTGTCTAACTTTGGCAAACTTTAAGGCTTTTGCACTTCAACTCAACGCAGCCTTAGCCAGCCATCCCTCACCTGATTAGCATACCTAACCCTATGGTTTTTTAAAAAAAAAATTAATTCCAGTCCATACAAAATCTGGAGTTGTATAATACGCTAAACCAGGGGCCTCCAACCTTGGCAACTTTAAGCTGGGAGGACCAACTCCCAGAATTCCCCAGCCAATTTTGCTGGCTGAAGAATTCTGGGAGTTGAAGTCCGCCAGGCTTAAAGTTGCCAAGGTTGGAGACCCCTGTGCTAAACAACGATTTGTTTAATACAAGCTAAAAACTAATTTATATTAGTAATAAATATCTCCCCTTTCTACTGAATAGTTGAGACCAAGCCAGCTGCATGCAGACAATATGTTGGCTTCTAAACAGCCAGATTAAATTTTGGCTAAACCCAACTATAGAACTGAGATACAATCCAGAGTTCCCAAAAGTCTGCAAAGTTTTCCAATTCAGAAAAGGACCAGCTTGGATAATCTTGTCTTCCATAGTTAGTAGAAACGTGTTTTTTTGCAGTCTTTTTTTAGGCTAGTTTTCAAGTGTAACTCTGTTGACTTTTAATTTTATTTCAGGAAAGGTCAAATCTAGCAAGCGTATTTATAGATATGTCCATTTGTCGTGTTTAATAAACATTGGGTTGGTTAATTTTCTTCCAAGCTTTATATACCATGAAGTATTTTATTGAGTTACTTTTCCGTTTTAATCTGGCACTTCTTTAGAATTGTCTTTTTTAGGAAGCTGAGGTTAAAAATCTATAAACAAATCAAATAGTTCACCCCATCACACTTCCTGATTTCCTTTTGGGCCAAAATTTTGGTTTCGATCATTGTTTTTTCTTTTTTGGTAATGACATATGGGATAATATTGGGATTATATTATCCCCTTATATTGGGATAAGGGGAGCTTGAATACAATTTTGCAGCATGTGAAATTCCTATTAAATATTAAATGTAGAGCATATACATTTGTTAAGGTTGGCATTCCAGCTTTTTATTTTTCCAAAGTTGTTTTGAAAATGGTACTTGTTCCCTGCTGGGCTGTAGTAGGCTGAATCGAATTCATAGAATTGATGGATACTTACTATGAAAGTTAAAAGAGAATAAATATGAATAGAATAGAATAGAATAGAATAGAATAGAATAGAATAGAATAGAATAGAATAGAGGAGTTTTTTTATTGGCCAAGTGTGATTGGACACACAAGGAATTTGTCTTAGTGCATACGCTCTCAGTGTACATAAAAGAAAAGATACATTCCTCAAGAATCATAAGGTACAACACTTAATGATAGTCATAGGGTACAAATAAGCAATCAGGAACAATATCAATATAAAGGATACAAGCAGCAAAGCTACAATCATACAGTCATAAGTGGAAGGAGATGGGTGATGGGAACAATGAGAAGATTAACAATGGAGTAATTAGAATTTGAGGGCGGAAGAAGATGTTGTTTATATAAGCGTAGAAGTATTAAGATAAGATTAAAAAATATGGAAAAAGAACATTTTGGCAGAAATTGTAACTATGTAAAATGCATTTGGATATGACAAGTTGTATAAGATATGATATGGTCAATACTCTGTTCATAAAATATGTGGGTGGGCTGAAAGAAAAAAATCAATAAAACTTGATTTAAAAAAAATTGATGGATACATTCTCAAAAAGAAAAGAATGCTTTAAAAGGAGTTTTTTTTAAAAAACAACAACCCTCACATATCTGGAGCTCAGCAAATCAGGAAGAGTCCTATAATACCCTTTGGTGGTATTAAGGTGTATCCTATCTTGTTTCTGCCTTGCAGTACACAGTCTGGAATTTTCTTCCCAAGAATCTGTTTGAACAGTTCCGAAGAATTGCCAATTTCTACTTTCTTGTCATATTCCTTGTCCAGGTAAGACTACTTTAAAAGACCCACTGATGTGGTTGCTTTTCTTCTTCTTATTATTTTTTAAACAGTGACTATTTTTTTGGTCCTCGGTTGTGGGTTTAGATTCTGTAAATAGGGTTTTTTAAACAGATTAACAGAATTGGAAGGGACCTTGCAGGTCATCTAGTCCAACCCCCACACACAAGCAGTCGACCCTACGCCGTTTCTGACAAATGGCACTCCAATCTCTTCTTGCTGCACACCAGAGAAATTTACAGCTATTTCTTCACATGTCGCCATGATATCACCTGGCGCCTCCTCAGTGCCTGGAAGGCTGTGAAACAGGTGAAGGAACCTTACGTAACTTGAGATAAATCAAAATTGCCATGGGCCGTGGGTGTGGATTTCCCGTGTTTTCAATGACAGGTAGCTTAGTCAAGAATTAATTAACTGGTTGTAGTGAACCATGCCAGAAGAGACGCGTGGAAATTTGCATAACCTTTCTGTAAATGGTTTGATTTTGATCAACCCTGGCATAAGCGTGTTGGGGCAGACCGGGTGCTTAGGGCAAATCATTGAGAAATGATGTTCCGCAATGAAAATTGGGGGCCAAAAAGGATCTTTTGACTCTAGCTCAGGGGTGTCAGATTCGATTTCGTTGAGGGCCACCTCAGGATTGTGTTCGACCTGTGGGGGCGTGGAAGAGGTGTCAGCGTTCCAGAACGACCCAACCCCAAATAAAAAACTCCGAGACAAGCGTCATCTCAAATCCTTTATTTATTGGAATAGGTCAGGGGTCAGCAACCTGCAGCTCCAGAGCCGCATGCGGCTCTTTGACCCCTCTGCTGCAGCTCCCTGTCACTTAAAATATACATCACAACCACCAACGTGCGACACCCACCAGCATGCAGTTTATTGAGCTTTTCAACCCCCGGTAAGCCAACCATGGATAAATCCAAGAAAAGAAAAGTTTCAGAAGAAAACAGAACGTTTAATTCAACTACATAGGCTAGTTTTGTGGCCGCTCAAGAAAGAGTCACGCACGGGAAAGGTTTTGTGGCTCCCGGTGTTTTCTTTTCTGTGGGAAACGGGTCCCAATGGCTCTTTGGGTGTTTAAGGTTGCAGACCCCTGGAATAGGTATACTGGCACATCTGGGAAAACCCGAATCTGAGAGTTCCAGGTTTTCCTTCAATAAACCAAAACCCCAAATCCAGCCCCGGTACCCCTCAGTCCGTCACATGGCCCAATCACCCTCCGTCCCAACCTGAGGCCCCACTGCAACCACTCCTCCTCCAGATGCAGGAACAGCATGGCCTTGACCGAAAAGAAGAATGCTATTATGCCTAACGAAACCCTCTGTCAAATCCCCCCTCCCACTTTCCCAAGCGCCAGAAGGTGGCAATGTGGAAGCTTCCGAGGTTAATGTGGCTTCCAAAGCTGACATGGGGTAGGCGTGGATAGGGTGGGCATGGCCAGCTCGATGTCGCTCACCGAGGCTCCGTTTTTGGCCGTGCGTGGCCTCCTCAAGCTCCGTTTTGGCTGGCAGAGAGCTGCAGGAGGCCGTTGCGGCCTAAAATGGTGCCTGGGAGGACCGCGGACGGCAACGTTTTCGCTGACAGAGGCACTTTGCTGTTTCCTGGGTGGACCCGCGGGCCAGATCTAAGAACCCCATGGGCTGGATGCAGCCTGCAGGCCTTGAATTTGACACCCCTGCTCTAGATGATCTGGAACAGATGCTTCCCAAGATGCCTTCGAGTGGCAGACTCTTCCGCAAAAATCACTCCGGAAGACCATCCCAAATTCCCGATGGTCTTCCAACAAGCAAACAAGAACACACTAGCATGCTTGGGAGGGCTCTTTTGACTTTGGATCCCCTCTTCCCTTGTTGGCTCCGTCAGCTGGCAGCCAATTTAGAAGCGTAATCAAGGAATAGCTGTTTCCTTTAAAATGGTCAGTCCGGTAGCCTTTCTGCATCTCTGCTTAGGTGATCGTGGACACACCAACCAGCCCAGTGACGAGTGGCCTTCCTCTCTTCTTTGTGATTACGATTACAGCTATTAAACAGGTAATTCTGGCTCCTTATTCCAGCAAACAGAGAACTGTTTCTATTGGGTGGGATTGAAAAATTTCAACAACTGGTTCGCTGCCCGGTTGCTGGGTGGGTGTGGTCATGGGGGCGTGGCCTACTCGGCCTCCTGCACTATGGCAGGGCCACGTTTTTACCCTCCCCAGACTCTGGAGGATATGCTGGAATCTCTCTGATGGGGAAACGGCCTTCTCTGGGCCCCAGAGGCCCTCCAGAGGCCGGAAACAGGCCTGTTTCCAGACTTCTGGTACTTCCGATAGGCCCATTTTTCACCCTCCTAGAGCCTCCGCGCGCACCCTGCACTTACTTGGCACCCAAAACGGGCCACGTGGAGACTCCTGGGAGGGGAGGGGCGGCGTGAGCAGGTCAGCCAGTTCTTGGAACAACCGGTTCGGCGAACCAGATTAAAATTAACATCCGGTTCGCCTGAACTGGTCTGAACCAGCTGAATCCCACCCCTGGTTTCTATCCACTTCTTCTGAACCCACCTTCCTGATATTCTAAGTTTATCTCGCTACAGCTCAGAGCTCTTGTAGCTAGGGAGAAAAGGTTTTGCACCTGGAAGGCCATTTTTAAAACAAGTGGAGCCCATGTCTTCTGTCCCTTCCGTTCTGGGATTGGATTTTTCCAGCTTTCTGGTCTGTGTATTCCTTCCCCTTGTTTCTTCAGGGATATGAGGACTGGCTGCGGCACCGAGCGGACAAGGAAGTCAACAAAAGTGTAGTCTTTGTGATTGAAAATGGAGAAAGTGTGAAGAAGGAGTGTGACAAGATCAAGGTAACAGGAGTGGGGGACAAGTTTCTCCTCAGTTCTGAAGAATAATACTGTTTTAAGATGGGTGGACTTCAGTTCCCAGAGATTTCTCGCCAAAGCAATTTTGGGAGTTGAAGTCCACACACCTTCAAGTCGCCAAGGTTAAGACAGATAAACAGGCAGACAGACCATTTGGATGGATGGATGGATGGATGGATGGATGGATGGATGGATGGATGGATGGATGGATGGATGGATAGATGTTTTGAGAATTTCATAGATAGATAGATAGATAGATAGATAGATAGATAGATAGATAGATAGATAGATAGATAGATAGATAGATAGATATAAATAGATGATTGGATGGCTGGATGATAGATATAGAGATATAGATCGATAGATATAGAGACGGATGGATGGATGGATGGATGGATGGATGGATGGATGGATGGATGGATGTTTTGAGAATTTCATAGAAAGAGAGAGAGATAAATAGATGATGCATGGGTGAATGGATGATAAATATAGATAGATATAAAGATGGGTGGATGGATGTTTTGAGAATTTCATAGAGAGAGAGAGAGACAGAGAGAGAGATAAATAGATGATTGGATGGATGGATAGATGAATAGATGAATGGATGGTAGAAAGATAGATATAGATAGCTATAGAGATGGATGGATGGATGATCAACATAGATAGATAGAGATAAATAGATGGTGGGTGGGTGGGTGAGATAGAGAGAGAGACTGATTGACCGAAAGACTGATAAACAGACTGTTTTTACAAAAATTACAACTCCCTGTTTCGGCTTTGAGGTTGGCGACATCGTAGAAGTGCCAGTAGACGAGACCTTTCCGTGTGACTTAATTTTACTGGCCTCAAGCAACAAGGAAGGGACCTGCTACGTCACGACTGCCAGTCTAGATGGAGAATCGAATCACAAGGTAAGAGGAGAAGGGAAGCTCCCCTTGCAGTTTTCTTGGCAAGAGATCTGGAGGTGGTTAGCCCTTGTCTTCTTCTAGAACCCAGTTTTTTTAAACTGGTGCCTTTAACTGCTACATCCATCCTTTCTTTCGACACGCAGTGGATTATCCCATCCAGAAGGAACACCCGAATAAGCTTCTCTTATGTTGACTTGCAATGAATTTGCTTCCTGTCGGTATCTTAGGGGGGGAAAAAAACCAGATCAAAAAATGCAGAAAGGATTGGGTATAAAATGCTAAAAAAAAAAATAGATCTTTCCATCACAGGTGTAATTTTAGTTGGGTCGGACCTTTGGGATCAACCCTACTTTGTAAAAGAAGTTTCCTTCCTCAAATGCGATTTATCATTTCACACTTTTGGGGTGGGGGCGAGAGAAACGGGTGGGAATGGGGATTTTGCACTATCCTTCCCCTGGAGTGGGGTGGGAATGGAGATTTTGCAATCTCCTTCCGCCAGGAGTAGGATGGAATGGGGATTTTGCAGTATCCTTCCCCTGGAGTGGGGTGGGAATGGAGATTTTGCAATATCCTTCCCCTGCAATGCCTACCAAGCCACGCCCACCACACCCTACCCACCGAATCAGTAGTAAAAAAAATGGATCCCCCCCCCCGGTTCAGCTGCCTCTTCTTTGATCATGGCCTACTCTGTGGCTCTTCCCTCCCCTCCCCCAAGGTCATTCTCACAAACCACTCAACCCTCCAAACCTTCTGGAGGACCTTAGTTTTCTCTTCTGGGCCTCCTTCCAACCAGATCCATCAGGTCTACGGAGGTCCACCGAAGATACTTAGGAGACAGGTTGAACTCAGAGGCATTATTGGAAATAAAAGCGATATTAGAAGCTGGGACTTGCTTTCCCGAATCATTTTTTGTAGTTACTGTGTTCCTGTAAATGCCTAAAAATCAGAGTGGAACTGAGCATCTAATGAACAGCCAAGAAAGTTTGACATTAATCACGAAATTGTTTGATTCTCACCATAAAGTTTGGTCACTCATTGCTGCATAAAATTAACGCCTGCATTTCTTGAGTGGATCATTAAAAAAATTGTCTCTTCTAAAGAGGAGCTCTAAAGAAATCTTAAACTAGAAAGCAGGAAGAAAGAAAGACAAAGAGGAAAAGGAGAGACAGAAATAGAAAGAGGAAGAAAAATAATCAAGTTTTAATTTTACTTTATATCTTCCTGCACCTCCGTTTCTGTCTCTCTTTTTCCTCTTGGTCTTTCTTTCCTGATTTATGTTAGTTTATGTTAATTTTTATTTCTACATTTTTGTAAAAAAAAAAAAAATTCAGTAAAATCATTACGCAGCTCGCAGTAGCTTAGGGGGTGACAAGATGGGAGTGAATCCCATCCAACGATGGTTCAAATTACAGATTTAAAATTGGCAGGAGTTGGTTGGTTGGTTGGCTGCTGGTGGTCCTTCAGTTTTTGGTGTGTTTTTGCTTTTCTAGACTCACTATGCTGTGCACGATACAGCCAAGATGAATACAGTTGAAGCCATGAACCGTTTGGTGGCCACGGTTGAGTGTGAACAACCCCAGCCAGATTTGTACAGGTGAACTTTGAACTTCTCCTTTTGGGGAGAACCCAACGGCTAGATAGTCTTTATTTCTTTTCCGAGCCTGCCTCTTCACTCCTCACTTCCTTCCTTTAAATTTAAATTGCTGTTAACTCCCATACGAAAACGACAGTCCTATATCAACATCCTTTTCTATGCATGTGCCAACAGGTTTGTGGGCAGAATTAACATCTACACGGATGAACCAGAACCATTAGCCAGGTGGGTTCCATCGCTTGACGGATTGGGATTTAACATCTTGTAACTAATTAGCTGTAGTGGGGTATGGGAATGATCTTGAAGAAGGTACAGTAGGTGTGGCAAGGGTGGGGAAACAAGAACCTAATCTGGGAAAATAGGAAGGTGAGGAAGAAACTCAAGAAGGCTTCACCTTGAGTCTCTTTGGTATAAGTGCAACACTGCTGGGCTTCCAATAGAATAGAATAGAATAGAATAGAATAGAATAGAATAGAATAGAATAGAATAGAATAGAATAGAATAGAATAGAATAGAATAGAATAGAATAGAATTTATTGGCCAAGTGTGATTCAACACACAAGGAATTTGTTTTGGTGCATATGCTCTCAGTGTATATAAAAGAAAAGAAGAAAGAAAAAAAATACCTTCATCAAAGGTACAACATTTACAACACAAATGATGGTCATAGGTTGCAATTTAACCCTTAGTGATAGCAGCAAAAAGTTACAGTCATACAGTCATAAGTGGAAAGAGATTGGTGATGAAAACGATGAGAAGATTAATAGTAGTGTAGATTTAGTAAATAGTTTGACATTTTTGAGGGAATTATTTGTTTAGCAGAGTGATGGCCTTCGGGAAGAAACTGTTCTTGTGTCTAGTTGTTCTGGTGTGCATCAACAGTATCAACAATAGTGTGTTATTTTAGCCTATATCCCTAAAGTTCTAAAAGATGTGCTTTCTCATTTGCTCTACAACAAAGGGCTGATCCAGCTTCTTTTTAATATCAAGGGTTATCACTTTGAGGATGGAGAAATCCAGATTGTCCCTTAGATATCAGCTGTGTGATACAGAAAAAAAATCTAACTTTTGGCTGCCATCTTAGCGGTCATCCAGATTTTTGAAGTCCAGCTATAGCAGTCCTGTCATCCCTGCTTCTTGAACTTTCTTTCTCTCCCCCACCTATTAATTTTACACGTCCCCCATATACCGAGTTGTCATAATGGACTTTGTCATATTCTAAATAGTTGTGGGTTTTTTCTGTGGTTGGATGTTGGAACTTTCCATTTGCTTCCCTTTCTTTATTAGTTCATAATATAAAAGTCAAAGTAAAAATAATACAAAAGAAAATAGTGGGAAAGTAAGGGAAGGAGAAGAGAAAGGGAAAGTGTAGGTCAAAGGGAAAAAAGAACGAAAAGGCATGGACTTCTGACTTCCTTTGGTGCAGTAGAATAATAGCATCAAACCTCAACTTTTTTACTTTTACATAGCAATATAAACTAGCTATTTCTATAACAACAAACCCATCCAATCGGTAAATTTTCATTTTTTTTTCTTACACCTCAAGCACAAAGTCCAGAAGTGGTTTCCAACTTAAAACAAAAGTAATTGTGTGGGGGTTTTTCCCGCTGTAATCAAAGTTTACATCTCTGCTAACTCCACCCATTTTTTCACCCATTCATCCAGTTGCTTCTCTTCTTACCAATGTTCCGACCCTCCCTTTTTCGTTTTTAGGCCGTTGGGTCCCGAGAACCTTTTGCTGAAAGGAGCCAAATTGAAAAACACCCCAAAGGTTTACGGTGAGCAAGGGCTTTCCCATCCATTGGTTTTTCTTGTGAGTCGCATCTGGGATTTATTCTGGAGTAGGCATGTAGGTGCCTAAACACATTTCTGCTTCTTTTTCTTTTTTCTAGCTCTTTCATTGTTAAGGAGTTTCTCTCTCTCTCTCTCTTGTTTTTCAGGAGTCGCTGTCTATACTGGGATGGAAACCAAGATGGCGTTGAACTACCAAGGGAAGACTCAGAAACGCTCTGCGGTTGAAAAGTAAGCTGGAGGGCTTACATCTTCCCCTACACTTTGTCTTCACTCTTTGTCTTTATAAAAATTTGCAGAGACGTTTCTTTGAGTCTGGGTTGTGTACAAAACGTTGTGGTCTCTTCTATGCCTTCCTCAGACCTTCAGGCAGAGATTAATATTTACAGATGGGATAGCGACTCAGGCCATAATCCCCAAAACTGGATCCTTTCAATCCAGGGACAATCACAGATTTTCCTGACCTTCAGAAGCCAATAAATCCAGTTTAACAGCAAAAGTTCTGAGCTGGGAAAGCCTTTTCAGATAACCAACTGATAAATTCAGATAAACAACTGATTAATTCAGATAACCAACTGATAAATTCAGATAACCAACTTATTAATCAGATCTCATTAATCAATTTGTTGTTGGATCAATTTGCTGATGGATCAATTTGTTGATGGATTATATTTGTTGATGGATCAGTTTGTTGATGGATCATATTTGTTGATGGGATCCTATTTGTTGATGGATCATATTTGTTGATGGGATCCTATTTGTTGATGGATCAATTTGTTGATGGATCAATTTGTTGATGGATCGTATTTTGGGATTCAGCCTCTCCCTCTTTGCATCTTTGAGCTAATACGCTAGACGAAATGGCCTGGGCCCAGGTGGCACAATGGTTAGAGTGCAGGATTGCAGGCAAACTCTTTCCACGGCCAGGAGTTCGATCCTGACCAGCTCAAGGTTGACTCAGCCTTCCGTCCTTCCAAGGTCGGTAAAATGAAGACCCAGATGGGTGGGGGCAAGATGCTGACTCTGTAAACCACTTAGAGAGGGCTGTAAAGCACAGTGAAGCAGTATATAAGTAAGTGCTAGTGCAAAATGGGAAGGAAGGAAGGCAGGCTGTAAAGCACTGCGAAGCAGTATATAAGTCTAAGTGGCATCGATACTGGATTTCAGCAAGCTCTTTAGATCATACCTGGATGTCTCTGGAGATTCTCAGTCATCCAGGTCATGGTTGTCCCAAAGGTGCTTTTTTGAAGAGACAATTTCTGGTTTTTCTTCGAAGCTTCTTGGATGAGAAGCGAAACGTCTTCAAAGAAAAACCAGAAAGTCCAGTTGCCTCTTGAAAAAGCACCTTTGGATCAGACCTGGGTATTTTAAAGTCCCTGGGCCATATCTGGCCCTTTGACTGTCCTGGTCCAGACCGCATGGATTGCTTTTATTTTGAAGGCAACTGCTGTTTATTTTTCCAATTTATGTATGTACATGCCTCCAAAATTTTTCCCTATTGGTTCTGTGGGCGTGGCTTGGTGGGAGTGGCAGGGGAAGGATACTGCAAAATCTCCATTCCCACCCTACTCTGGGGCCAGCCAGAGGTGGTATTTGCAGGTTCTCCGAACTGCTCAAAATTTCCGCTACTGGTTCTCCAGAACCTGTCAGAACCTGCTGGATTTCACCCCTGGTTCAGGCCTCCACAACAGTCCCAGGTTCTCATGTGGCCCATTCAGGAAAATCATTGCCCATCCCTGGTTTAAATATAACATTTGCCAAGCCAGTACTTTAACATCACCAGGAGCAAGTTCTTTCGCCCCGTTGTGCATATTGTTTGTGAAACACAAGCTATCGTCCTAACTCTTGGAATATTTGACTTTCCAGGTCCATCAATATATTCCTGTTGTTCTACTTATTCCTGCTGGTGAGCAAAGCTATCATATGCACTACTTTGAAATATATCTGGCAGAGTGTCCCATATCACGACGAACCCTGGTACAACCCCAAAACTCAAAGAGAGAGGGAAGCCTTCAAGGTAGATCGGTTGGCTTGTGTTGGGTTGACGGTGGTCTACATTCAGATTTGTTCCATCCACGGGTGGCTTGATGTCTCTTCCTCGGTGTGTGCCTGTGTCCTTTTCAGCTGCTAAAGATGTTCACTGATTTCCTGTCCTTCATGGTCCTCTTCAACTTCATTATCCCGGTCTCCATGTATGTGACTGTCGAGATGCAGAAATTTCTAGGCTCCTTCTTCATTACCTGGGACAGAGAAATGTACGATGAAAATATCGACGAAGGCGCGTTGGTGAACACCTCTGACCTCAACGAAGAACTTGGACAGGTCAGTGACGTCTCCCCCTGTGCCTTCCACCATCCAACAGAGGCAAATGTTGGCTGGTCTTCTAACCATCTTGGCCTCTCTTCCTCTGCAGAAAATGCAGGTGGCATCTGTTATTATCAAACAATAGTGAACATAGATTGGGATTGGACGAGAAGATTTCCAAGGTCCCTTTCAACTCTTACTATTCTGTAGATTTCTTGTTACCAACCGAAAGTAAATCACGGTTCTCAAATCGGATAAGTGTGAATGTTACTCTTGCAGCTGATGTGGGTCCATCTGGTTGAACTCTTCTACCGTAGCTTCTTCTCCATAAAGATGCTATCTTTGGAGCTTAAGAAAGAGACCTTTCTCTTGAGAAAAGAAGCTTGTGAGTTGCGAGCCTTTGGTTTTAGTCTCCACTTTCAATTCCAATTTAAAAACAAGATTTGTGTTGCCCCTCTCCGGGTCTTGTCATATCTTGAAACACAATATAAGGTAATGGTAAAGGTTCCCCTCACATATATGTGCTAGTCGTTCCTAACTCTAGGGGGCAGTGCTTATCTCCATTTCAAAGCCGAGTGCCAGTGCTGTCTGAAGACCTCTCTGTGGTCATGTGGCTGGCATGACTCAATGCCAAAGGTGCACGGAACACTGTTACCTTCCCACCAAAGGCGGTCCCTATTTTTCTACTTGCATTTTTTACGTGCTTTCGAACTGCTAGGTTGGCAGAAGCTGGGACAAGTAACGGGAGCTCACCCCTTTACACGCAGCACTAGGGATTCGAACCGCTGAACTGCCAACCTTTCAATCGACAAGGTCAGCGTCTTAGCCACTGAGCCATCGCATCCCTTGAAACATAATATACACATACAAACATTTAAAAAGAAGGAAGGGAAGACGGAAGGGGAACTGAAGATGGTACTGCTTAATTTCTTTTTTTATTACTTCCCTTCCTTGCGCAAGCATTACTGCTGACTTTGTTTTATCTTAAATATCACTATTGGAAAGGGGGGGTGGGAAACCCACAGATGCTCTGGCACAAAAATGTGCCTATCTAGTCTCTTCTAAAATTGTGCCCCTCTTTTAAAAAAAGGAAACTCTTCTTTTTTCCTTCTAGGTTGAGTATGTGTTTTCGGATAAAACGGGAACTTTAACGGAAAACACCATGGAATTCATTGAGTGCAGCATTGACGGCTACCGTTACTGCGGCTCCTTTTCACAAGTGGATGGAAAGAAGTCTACAGGAAAAGCAGACAGGGTACAACATTCCCTTTCCACATTTCTAGCATTAGAAGTTGGGGAGCAGAAAAAACCTCTGGGCTTCTTTTTGTCGTGTCCCACTCCTCCGCTGATGGCCGGGTCAGGGAAATCCGAATCAGGTGTGCCTCTGCAGCTCTGCCAAAGTCCTAGCAAAGTCCTCAGGGCAGGCAGGAGACCAGAGAGTGACTTCAGCAAGATATGTTTAGACTTTGCCTGACTCAGAGAATGCCAGAAAGCAGGTCCTTTATATAGGCCATGGGGTGTGGCTCCATGACTCAGCACTTATCCAGGCCTGCCCCTCCCTTCCTTCTGTTGCCTCCGTCTATCAAGTCTTCTGATGCGAGGGTCACTCCAGTCTGCAGCTTTTGGCAATTGACCTCCCTCAGGCTCACATGCTGTGGAGGAGGGGGAGGGGTCTAGTTGCTCCGTTTGCCTGGGCATGGAGCCAGAGCTGGGGGCTGGAGGTATTTCCTCCTTTTCAGCCTGTCTGGGCATGGAGCCAGGGCTGGGGCCGGGAGGCATACTAGGACATTCCTCCGTGTTCGGAAGCAGATAAGAAGGCCCCGGCTGTGGCGAGATCGGACGAGACACAACACTTTTGATTTTTAGATGCCCCTTTATGTGGGATTCATAGCTGCATCTGCTTGGCCTACACAGGTCTCTGTTGTGGCCCGCCAGCGACCAGCAGAGCTGCCAGCACATTTGGACAGTGAGGAGGTTGGGGAGGATCGTGGGCCAGTCCTGGAGTCTGGGGAAGGCTCGAACAAGGGCTCTGAGTTGGAGGCAGAGAGGGGGCCAAGGCCATCTGGTAGTTCTTTGCTGCCTCTGGAGACTCTGGAGTCTGACATCAGCAGGGCAGAAGAACAGCATGAGGCTGTTCCCAGTGTACGCATGTGCAGAGCTGCCAGAAGACAGGAACAATTAAGAAAAAGGGTCAACTTGGGAGTAAGGCTTGGAGATGATTGGCCCCCTCCCATAAGATAGAAAAGAAGAGCGAACGGGACGTGAGCTTTTGCAGGAAGCAATTAGTTCATCTGGTCGGTAAAAGCTGTGGAAAAGTTCTGTTTGACTCTGTGCTAAGTTTGGCCTTGCCTTGGGTATGGCAATTAGTTCTCTGGCAGCATTCCAAGGGAGATGAGGTGGGTGTTTGTAAACACTCCCCTGAAAGCCTGTTTGAGAAGCCTTTCGGACTGGGAATGACAATAATTCACAGCCGTATGAATTAAAGAGGTTTGCAGGGACTGTGCTGTATACTTACTTTCTAAGGAAGCCTAGGTCAGAACAGTCTCTAGCTCTCTCAGGAGAACCTCTAGCCAATAAGGAAGCAGAGTGCCTCTTCTGGAGTTGAAGATCCATAGCCCTTGTAAGACAGGCCCTGATACCTTTGGGTTTATACCTGTTTGCATTAACTGTTGACCTGGATGAGGAGAAGGGGCATTCTATCCAGTTAATTTTAAATTAAGCTGGTTTAATATTTTACACAGTATGGCAGGGCTAAGAATGTTGACGCCCAACTGTCCAGCTCAGTGGATCCAAGGGTGAAGGATATGATCGTGGTGTCCCATCTCCCCCAGGTTTGACTTGAGGACAGAAAGATGGGACAGTTGAAAAGATGGGACAGAAAATATGGGACAGTTGGAGCAGAACCTTCTTCAGAAGCAGCAGTGGAATTCAAGTTGTTTTTTTTTACTACCGGTTCTGTGAGCGTGGTGTGGCTTGGTGGACGTGGCAGGGGAAGGATACTGCAAAATCTCCATTCCTACCCCACTCCAGGGGGAAGGATATTGCAGAATCTCCATTCCCACCCCACTCTGGGGGCCAGCCAGAGGCGGTATTTGCCAGTTCTCCAAACTACCCAAAATGTCCGCAACGGGTTCTTCAGAACCTACTGAATTTCACCCCTGTTCAGAAGCCACCTTGGACTGTAGGGCCTGAAATTCTCCCGGTTTAACGTTGTTTCTTCTCTTTGTTGCCCCCCTTTCTAGAAACAAGAAGAACTCTTCCTTCGAGCGTTGTGTCTCTGCCACACGGTTCAAGTCCAGCGAGAAGACGAAATCGATGCGGTAACTTTGCAGCCCGTAACGAAACGAATCTATGTTGCAGCTTCTCCAGATGAAGTGGCTTTGCTACAGGGGGCTCAGAAGTAAGGCCCTTTTCCCCTACCACTGTATTATTTTCCCCCTCCCTCCCAGTTTCACTTGAGTGTCATGCAGACGGTCGATGAATGGCCAATTCCATCTTCAGTTGCTGAGAATTTTGTTATATTGTACGATTGGCTCACCGGGAGATCTGTTCCCGTGCCCCCAACCTACACACTGTTCTTGACTTACAACCATAACTGAGCCCAGAACTATAGACGTATGTCAACCTGGTCACTAAGTGAGCGTCACGCAACCACACCCGGTTTTACCTGCTCTTTTGTGGCAGTCGTTTCAGAGAACGCCACGGTGGTTACGCGAACGTGGTTGGTTCAAATGAATCCGTTATATCCATTTTATATTTTGCGCCAGGAACAAAATTCAAATGGGCTGCAATAAAGATGGATTTGGGTTTGATGCGAGAACTTTCTGTATTAACCTCAGTGTTGGTGCAAAACCCACGCAGAGCAATTCTGAACTCCCATTCTTAACACCTGGCGGGGTGATGGGTTTCCCAAGAGAAGTGCAAGTCTTAAGTCTGGCGCTCACATTGATCGTGCTTTCGGCGTGAAAGATTAAAATTATGCCTCACTTTGAAGTGGCTTCTGATGCATGAGGGCAGACTTATGAAATTATTCGACTTGTTTGACTTATGAAATCAAAATACAAGTACCCTCGACTTACGAGCACAATTGGGAGCAGAACTTCAGTCGCTAAGCAAAGGGGGTTATTAAGTGATTTTGCAGCTGATTTTGCAACCCTTTTCTGCTACGGTTGCGAAGCGAATCCCACCGTCGTTAAACGAACCCGGCTTTCCCCCTTTGACTTTTGCTTGCGGGAAGCCATCTGGGAAAGTCAATAACGACGATCAGGTGACCCTAGAACAGGAAACTGTCATAAGGACCTGCCAGTTGCCAAGCCCTCCCCAAATTTTGATCAGGTGACCACGGGAACTTCGAGATGGTTTTAAGTGCAGGGACCGGTTTTTAAGTCGCTCTTTTCAGCACCGTTGCAAGTTTGAAAGGTCACTGAACAAGTCGAGGGCTAGTGAAAATAGGATGTAAAAACTTGGAACCGATCCAGCAAAAGGAAAAAGAGCTGAAAGTTTTGTAAAGACCTTGAACTCCGTGCCCATCGCGATGGCTCCTCCTCTCCATAGCCCAGGAACAATCCTGCCCAAAAATCGCCTTTCTGGTCACCCTCCTCCTCCTGCAATCTTTATTTTATTTCGTTTTATTTAATTAATCCGCTGGTTTTTTTTTTTTGGTTTTTGTTACTACCTAAAGGGTGTGCCTGTGCGATGCATGTACGTTTGCGTGTGTGACTGTGTGCGCGTTGTTTTTTTTTTTTTTTCAACGCCATTCTGTCCTTTTTGTTCATTGACAGGTATGGTTTCACTTTTCTAGGACAAGAAAATAACTTCATGGCAGTAGAGAATTCCCAAAAGCAGATTGAGAGGTAGGTGCATTTCAGAGGTGGGTTTCAACAGGTTCCGACCCGTTCTGGAGAACCGGTAGCGGAAATTTTGAGCAGTTTGGAGAACCGGTAGTAAAAATTCTGACTGGCCCCGTCTCCCCATCTATTCGCTGCTTCCCAAGTCACGGCTGATCGGGAGGGAATGGAGATTTTATAGTATCCTTCCCCTGCCACCACCCCCACCAAGCCACACTGGTAGTAAAAAAATTTGAAACCCACCACTGGGGCGTTTGCAAGTTAGCCTCTTCCAAGGAAGGCAGGGCTACAGTTGTGGCCAAAATTGTGGAAACCTTTTGGGAAAAGTTGTAGTTTTGAGGTTTGATGGCTTAATAACACCACTTTTTTTTTTTTTTTGGAGTTTCAAGATAATCCTATTCCACTGCTGGAATGGCCTGGGAATAGCCTAAATCTTAACCAAATTGAAAATCTGTGGAGCCGACTAAAGAAACTGGTTAGTCAGAAGCGACCCAGCAATAAAACCCAGTTAATAGAAGCCATCATTCAATCTTGGTTTCACCTTAGAACAGCTGCAGAACTCAAAGACTTGGTTCACTCCATGGGAAGATGTTGTAAGGCCGTAATTCATGCTAAAGGTTACCCAACTAAGGATTAACTGACACGGTGATAGTTTTGGTATTTCTCGTTTTTTCTAGGGTGATCATTTTTGTAGCTCGTTTTTTAGGTGTTTCACTTTTCTTCTTTATACTGTAACTGCTATTCTAATAGCAACTCCTTCATAAAAGTGATTGTGTTACATTCTTATTTAAATTATCTTTCCATTGATTTATAATTTTATGGTACGACTCCAAAAAAGTAGTAATTTTAGTAGTAATTTTATGATACTACTCCCAAAAAAAAGTGGAGCTTTTTTTTCTTAGTTTTAGAAAATAACACTTTTCCCAAAACAGTTTCCACAATTTTGGCCGCTACTGTAGTTACAGGAGCACGAATTAAATTTCAAAAGGATCCAGAATTGAACTGGCTGGCTTAATTTTGGTTCCCCCCTCCACTCCGATTTATTTAGCCGCATTCGTTGAGCTTCGCGCCCAAACCTTTCACGTTCATTTCTGTTTCTGCAAACAGGGGTGTTGAAATTCCATCCATGTTTTCCTAATGAATCCTTTTGCGATACATAACTGAAACTTTAGGTGGGGTTTGGAAGCAGAGTGGCCCATCACAACCCCTCTTGAGATATGGATCCTGACCCCCAACTTGGTAAATGTGATTTTGATCGTCATCATCATCCAAAAATGATGATGATAACAGAATAAGCAGAGTTGGAAGGTGCTTTGGAGGTCTTCTACTCCAACCCCCTGCTCAAGCAGGAGATCCTGTACCATGGGTGTCCAACCTTGGCAAATGACATGATGATGATAATGGTCATCCAAAAATGATGATGATAACAGATAACAGAATAAACAGTTGGAAGGGACCTTGGAGGTCTTCTAGTCCAACTTCCTACTCAAACAGGAGATCATTGTGATCATCGTTACCATCATACCACAAAGCATCGATGTTCTCAGACGAAACCTTCAAGGTTTGAAGGAAGCTTTTAGTCCAGGGGTGTCCAAACTTGGCAACTTTAAGACTTGTGGACTTCAACTCCCAGAATTCGCTGGCTGAGGAATTCTGGGAGTTGAAGTCCACAAGTCTTAAAGTTGCCAAGTTTGGACATCCAGATTTAGTCTTTCCATTCATCCTGGTGTCATACCTGGAAGCTGAGATCCATAAAATTCCAGAAGAATTCACCATATTTGGGACACCAGGACAATTAGTGTCTGAAAAAAAAATGCCTAAAACATACATGCATACATAAGTTTTTTAATATAGTTTCCCTGGAATATTTCTGCAATTCTGTTCTGCAAGTAGTCTTGCTTGTGTTTACATGCACCTTTATGTTTTACATTGTTCCAGTTAACGTCTGTGTTTTATATTTATGATTTAGCGTCAATCATAAATCGGTTTTGCTGGGAACTTAACGTACGGTCCTGATTTTCTTCACGCCTAGCGTCTTCCTTGTTTGAGTTCGATGGGGTTAGAATTTCTATCAGTTCCTCACCGCTAAATATTCCTTCTCTTTCTTCCCTTTAAAAAAATCCCCAAGATATGAACTTCTGAATGTCCTTGATTTTGACTGCGTCCGTCGCCGGATGAGCGTTATCGTGAAGATGCCGGATGGTGAGTAGAAACCTGGGATATCCTTTGATAGAGGATAGTGATGGCTCTCACCTTTTTGCCATTGCGTGCCAAAAGCGGGGGGGGGAGCGCAGGGTGGTGGTGATCCGGTAGCGATGGCGGCGGGTGGTTCGGAGAACTGGTAGCAAAAAATCCCTGCCACCCCCCATCCCAGCTGAGCCACGCGATCATCAGAGGTTGTTGTTGTTGTTTTACTTTTAAAAGCATTTTTTCTTCGGCTGAAAATAATGCTTTTAAAAGTTAAAAAAAAAAAAGACTGATGATCGCCCAGCTCAGCTGGGATCATCAGAGCCTTTTAAAAGCATTTAAAAAAAAGAAAAAAGAAAAAATGCTTTTAAAAGGCTCCTCTGACGATCCCAGCTGAGTTGCCTGATCGTCAGAGGCTTTTTTTTCTTTTAAAGTAAAAAAAAATGCTTTTAAAAGCATAATTTTTTTACATTCTTCGGCCGAAGAAGTTATAGAAAAAATGCTTTTAAAAGTAAAAAAAAAAGTTGGCCACGCTCACATTACCCCCCCCTCACCAAGCCACGCCCACAGAACAAATTTTGCATTTCACCACTGCCTTGTATCTTGTACTGTCCCTGTCTTTTAGGAAGAATATTCCTGTTTTGCAAAGGAGCGGATTCTTCCATTTTCCCACGGGTCCCTGCCGCTGAAGCACAAAGGACAAGAGTCCATGTGGAACAGAATGCAGTGGTAAGTCCTTCAGACCTTCTGTGGTTGTAGATGTTCATCATCTTCAACTTAAAGGAAAGAAATTGGTGGAGCCCTTCTTCTCCTCCTCCTCCCCTTCCTTCCTTCCTTCCTTCCTTCCTTCCTTCCTTCCTTCCTTCCTTCCTCCCTTCAAGAGGGCATAGTTTAGAATTAAGAGGGCAAACACCTTCTGAGATTGGCTCTCCCCATGGAGAAAATCAGTCCAGGGTATTCTCTGCATCTTCGTGTCATCTTAGCAAGCGGCAGTCCCAGCCAGCATCGAAAAGCCGCCATCTATGGGCTCTATTTCAGAATGGCTTTGGGTGCCTCTCTGCTGGAATGACTTGGCTTCAGGGATGACATCTTCTGCTTGTTGTCCCTCAGGATGGGTACCGGACACTCTGTGTGGCCTGCAAAGAAATATCTTCCGCGGTCTACAAGGTTCTGGAGGCCCAGATTAAGGAAGCCACCGTGGCCCTACACAACCGAGAAGCCAGGATGGCCAAAGTCTTTGATGAAATTGAGAAGGACATGCGTCTGATTGGCTCCACCGCCGTAGAAGACAAGTAAGCCCCACCGCCTAGTTCAGATAACCCATCGTGCCTTTCAAGGCAGTTGAAATCTCAACATCAGCAGCTTTAATCAGATGGTGGTATGGTGTGCCCAAATTCTTCTCTTCAAGTGGGAAACCTTTCATTTTGCCAGTTTATTAGCCACATGAGTAAGGGCATGCTTTGCACACCAACTTTCTGCGTTCAGAAAATATGGGGGGTTACCAGGGGTGAAATGCACCCGGTTCGGACCAGATCGCCCGATCCGGTAGCGATGGTGGCGGGTGGTTTGGAGAACCGGTAGCAAAAATCCCTGGGGGCCCACCCACCCATGCCCAGCTGAGCCAAACGATCGTCAGAGCCTTTTTTTTTAACTTTTAAAAGAAGAGATTATTTTAAAAAAATGCTTTTAAAGGGTTAAAACAAGGCTCTGACGATCCCAGCTGAGGTGCCTGATCTCAGAGCCTTTTTTTTTTTACTTTTAAAAGCATTTTTTAAAAGATAAAAAAGCTGAAGCCTGCTAGGCAAAAAATGGGGGGTGGAGGGGTTTGTTAGAGAGAGAGAGAGAGAGAGAGAAAAGAAAGAAAGAAAAGGAAGGAAGGAAGGAAGGAAAGAAGGAAGGAAGGAAGGAAGGAAGGAAGGAAGGAAGGAAGGAAGGAAGGAAGGAAGGAAGGAAGGAAGGAAAGAAAGAAAGAAAGAAAGAAAGAAAGAAAGAAAGAAAGAAAGAAAGAAAGAAAGAAAGAAAGAGGGAGGGAGAGAGGGAGGAAAAAGGATGAGGGCTCTGCCTCCGACACAGAGCCCTTATCCGGGCCTTCCCCTGACTCCAGGACTGACCCATGGTCCTCCCCAGCCTCCTTACTCGTCAGCTCCGCAGGCTGCTGGCGGACCACAATATTGCTGTCCTCGATGGGTTGGTGTACATAGCTCAACCGCTTCCTTGCTACATACATGTTCTGAAGGACCCCTTTCCTAAAAAGAAACCGAGTGATTTGTCAGGGGTTTTTTTTTGGGGGGGAGGGAAGGGGAAAATAGAGAGGAAGCTTTGAGGAAAATCCCATCCGTTGGTTGAGTCATTTCCATCGGTTTTCCTGTAGACTCCAGGAGTTTGCAGCTGAAACCATCGAGGCCCTCCACGCGGCAGGCATGAAGATCTGGGTGCTGACAGGAGACAAGCTGGAGACCGCCCAAGCCACCTGCTATGCAAGTCGCCTCTTCCACACCAACACAGAGCTCCTGCTGCTGACCGCAAAAACGGTGGAGGAAGGCGACAGGAAAATGGAGCAGCTTCACGAACTGCTGATGGATTACCACAAAAAGCTGGTGACCGACGCGCCCCAAGGGAAGAAGTGAGTGGGGACCCTAAGCAGCAACCGAAGCACTGTTTCTCAACCTTGGCAACTTTAAGAGGTGTGGACTTCAACTCCCAGAGTTCCTCAGCCATGAGTGCAGGCTAGGGAAATCTGGGAATTGAAGTCCATACTGTCGAGATTGAATCCCTTCACTACTTCTGAGCTTCTATCACTCTTCAACTTGCCATTCATATGGGAGGATGGAGGGGGGAAATGGAATGCTAAGATTTCGTCTACGGACTGTAAAAGCCTGAACCTCCCCAACTACTGCAGGTGTTAGATGGATACATGGACTGTTCCCAAAGGAAGATTTATAATTGGACAATGTGAACACCCGAGATGGGGAGGAAGGGAATCTATTGTTTAACTAAGTGAGCGTTTACATGAGAAAACCGGAGCTGGTTTCGCTTCTGCAGTTCTGAGATGGTGTATCCAACAAAGTTATTCTTTGGGGAATTCAAAGATCCCGAGAGCGTCTACTTCTTTTGAGTTTGCTAGTCGGACCGTTGACACACACCTCTTAAAATTCTTAAAGTTGAGAAGCACCAATGTATGAAGGGTATGGGTCAATTGCCACTGCGACATTTTGCGGTAATGTAAGTCTGGGGCCTCCAAACTTGGCAACTTTAAGACTTGTGGAATTCAACCCCACCGGAATTCCTCAGCCAGCATCCATGGCTGAGGAATTCTGGGAGTTGAAGTCCACCAGTCTTAAAAGTTGCCAGATTTGGAGAGCTCTGAACTCGAGGCAGACAGAGAGGAGACATCCCTAAGGATGGTCTTTTGTGGCCTGTGGTATTTGGAGCTGACGTTGTTCCTAGTGCATCCACTTTTAACGTAAGAGCTGATCTCAGTTGGACCTGCCTTGGTCCCATTAAATCACGTTGCTTGATATCTTGAGTTCTCCTTGTCTTTCTTCCTGGATCTCTTTCTTGCAGAGAATCCATAGCTGCTGTTTTTCCATCTCTTCTCTTTTCCTTCTCAGCTAAAGAAGGGTAACCCATTTAAGTAGCGCATAAAAGACATTTCCTGACACGTCTGACTCTTAAAGGATTAAAACAGCCAGAAGAATAGAAGGGTTGCTATTCCTTGAGTTTCACTTATCCTCATTTTCTTCCTCCTTGGCTCTTCTGACTACAGCTGGGGATCATCTCAAGGTCTCCGGCCAACAAGTCACCCTTCTCTGTTTCAGAAACTGGGCATCTAGTTCTGACTATGGACTGGTCATTGAAGGGGCTACCCTTTCCCTGATCCTTAACCCTTCGCAAGATTCCAACTTCTCCCATTACAAGAACATCTTCCTTCAGATCTGCCTGAAGTGCACCGCCATCTTGTGCTGCCGGATGGCCCCGTTGCAAAAGGCTCAGGTGTGTTGATGCTTTTCTGTAAGTGAGCCAAGCCACTTCCTGTCCCAGCAGAACCTGGCACGGGACAGCCTTTCTTCAGTGTGAATGCTGGAAGGCACCTCTTTGGAGAACAAACCCATGACCATAAATATCCGGTCTGCTCTTGACTTCGGTCTTCAGGGGGGTGCGGTCCTTGGGAAGCCGGTTCAAAGGTGGGTGGGGAATATCTCAACCAACCTTTCCTGATCCACCATCCATCTCTTCCCCATAGATCGTCCGCATGGTGAAGAATTCCAAAGGCAGTCCCATCACGCTGTCTGTTGGAGATGGTGCCAATGACGTCAGCATGATTTTGGAAGCTCACGTGGGCATCGGTAAGGAATGCTTTGACCCATAGTGGGGTCTTCTCCCTCTGGGAGTGTGTTGGTCAAAGGCAGGAGTCTCCAAAAATGGCAACTTTAAGAGTTATGGACTCCAACTTCCAGAATTCTGGGAGTTGAACTCCGCAAGTCTTAAAGTTGGTTAGGTTGAGAAACACTGGACTAGGTGATCCTACTGGTCCCTTCCAACTTTATCATTCATGTCTGGCTGGGGAATTCTGGGAGTTGAAGTCCACAAGTCTTAAAGTCACCTACGTTGAGAAACACTGAACTAGGTGATCCTTCTGGTCCCTTCCAAGTTCCACCTCTATCATTCGTGGCTGGCTGAGGAATTCTGGGAGTTGAAGTCCACAATCTTAAAGTCGGCTTGATTGAGAAATACTGGACTAGGTGATTCTTCTGGTCCCTTCCAACTCTATCATCCATGTCTGGCTGGGGAATTCTGGGAATTGAAGTCCACAAGTCTTAAAGTTGGCTTAATTGAGAAATACTGGACTAGGGTATCCTTCTGGTCCCTTTCAACTCTATCATTCGTGGCTGGCTAAGGAATTCTGAGAGTTGAAGTCCATAAGTCTTAAAGTTGCCAGGTTTGGAGACCCCGGGTCAAAGGAAACGGCGCACATGAGCTCCACAACACATAGGAGCCAGGCTGAGAGAGCTTCTATAAAGTTCTGGAGGATCTGGATATTGAGGCCTCTGATGTGCATGGTTGACTCTGCTCCATTCTTCTCCTCGGCCAGGTATCAAGGGAAAAGAGGGACGCCAAGCCGCCCGGAACAGCGACTATGCCATCCCCAAGTTTAAACACTTGAAAAGACTGCTCTTGGGTCACGGGCATTTGTATTATGTCCGAATATCCCATCTTGTACAGTATTTCTTCTATAAGGTAAAGGGAATGGCGAATTGGTTTGAGGTGTGGAGGGGTCAAGGGGAAGGCAGGTGGGGGTGGTGGTACTATGCCGCTGCCAGTCCTTGGGGGATGCTCAGGAGAAGGTTAGCAGGGAAGCAAAACGCTCTTGGGAGTTGGGGGGACAGAACCAGCAATATCCTTGGGGTAGGGGGCAAAATGGGAATGAGGGTGGACAGAAGAATGGAGTGCAGGACCCGCCGTTTTGTACGTCACACTGATGTTCAGTTACTCCATTCCACAGGTAGTCCTTGACTTAGGACCAGTTGCTTAGCAGACTCCATTGCAGTCATAACTTGAGGACTATTTCTAGTCTCTTCTTCTTTTTTTCTCTTTGTTCTGTTCTGTTCTCTATTTATTCTCTCTTCTCTTCTCGTCTCTTCTCTCCTCTCCACTCCTCTCCCCTTCCTCCTCCCTCCCTTCCTCCCCTCCCCCTCTCTCCCTTCCTTCCTCCCTCCCTCCCTCTCTCTTCCCTTTCCTTCCTCCTTCCTTCTTTCCTTCCCCTCTCTCCTTCTCTCTTTACTTCCTTCTTCCTCCTCTCCTCTCCTCTCCTCTCCTCCCCTCTCTATTTATTCTCCATTCTATTCTACTCTCCTCTCCTCTACTCTATCCTACCTTACCCTACCCTACTCTATTCACTCTTCTCTTCTCTTTATCATTCTATTCTGTTCTGTTCTGTTCTGTTCTGTTCTATTCTACTCTACTTCGCAAAAAGTACATAAAGATACAAGAAAGAAAAGTCTGATGCAAAATGATGGTCTGCTAATAGAGAATAACAAACCAAGAAAATTGAAAAATGGTGTAAACAACCTAAGCACCATCCACCACCATGCCAATTTAATGGGAATTCACAGCCGAAGGTGGAGAGCAAAAGACTGGGATAGAATATACATTTAAAGGTTTCTCTCAGTTTTAAAATGCGGTAAAAAAACATTTACGTCACCTAGTTTTCTTATTAACATGTTTTTTTTCTCTCCCCCCTCCCCCCTCATATTTCTTTTAGAACCTTTGCTTCATTTTCCCACAGTTTTTATATCAGTTTTTCTGTGGCTTTTCACAGCAGGTAAGTTGACACCGGTTGGGTGGCTGTCATTATTGTCGTTGTGATCAAAACCGGTTGCTTAACTTGGTCAATTTCCATCCATTCTTCCTTGTCTGGCCTTCGGGTGCTTTGGAAAATAGCTTGACCTCCTTCCTCCTCTCTGTGGCAGCCCCTCAACACTGCTATCATGTCTCCCCTGGTCCTAATCTTCCCTAGATTCATTTAACACCCATCCTCAAACAGTTATGAGATCGAGTCCAGTCACGTGGGGATTCCACAGTTGCAACAACTTCAACAGCCAAAATTCCAGGATCACTGGTGGCCATAAGTCAAGGACCATTTGGGGCAACAAAATTCTTGTTTTCCTTGCACCTTCAGGGGGATTGGAAGTTTGGTGTTATTTTTCATGAAGGAGGGCCAGTCTGTATCCCTTCCCAGTTTGAACGAAGGGGGAGAAGAAGCTCTCTTACAATTATATAAATCATGCCTTTCATTTTGTCTTCTTTGGTTTTGTTTTGTTTTAAATGGTTCCTCTTGCCAACCCAATAGAGAAGTTGGTCCTTCAGCCTCCCTCTTTGTCCTGCAAAATTGCAGCTGCTAGCAACCCCCACCCCCTCTCTGCCCTCCCTCCGTCCCTCCCTTTTGGGGGAAAAAAGACCCTCCCCCATTAACAAAAGAAACCCCTTGCATCCCAAACCACTCCTGCGTTGAACTGACTCTCCTGCAAAGGGCAGGTGTGAACGGATGAACGAGGGGAAGCTGTTGTGCATGTGGGGGGGACGTCCAAGCGACTCCAGGTTTGAACGATTGTTTCCTAAACGAGCGAGCGAGCCCACTGTTTCGTTCTGCAGCTGTCCCCATCATCCTTGGAGGAGGAAGTGGGCCTGCAGCTGCCCTCAAAGGACTTCAGTTTTGGGCTCTTTTCACCCAGAAGGAGGCCTTCTCCTCCTTCTTCTGACTGCCTTGATTGTCCTCCTTAGGTGAGGCCCACTGGAGCCACCTCATTAGCTAGGGGTTGCCAAGGAGCCATTGTCCCAGAAAAAAAATCTCATTCAGGAGGAAATAATGAGCAAAACAGATGGACGGCTCCAGCGGGCCCTCCTGTCCCAGCGTGTTTGGTCCAGCTGGACTCAACGAGTGGGATTTTGCTGCTTCAGAGGGACTTGGTTTCGTCTTTCCAGGCCTTGGGAGTTTGCAAAGTGGAACGCAACAATGCAAACCTGGTTTGCTTTGGTTGCTTTGACGTGTTCTTCAAAAAGGTTTTCAGGCATTTTGCCCCCTAAAAAATAATAATCACAGAGTGGTTGTCTTGCCCCAAGATTTGATATTGCTGATAGTTGGGTGGTTGGAATCGTTGCGTGTCTTTGCTAAGAATCTATGTGTTGGTGACAACTTTTGTATTTTTCTCACACTTTTTGCCTTGGACTTTCAAGAAACCATGAATGGGGTTTAACATCCTTTGTTCAATAAATCAGATGCAATATATATACACGATTGTTCAATAATTAGATAGATAGATAGATAGATAGATAGATAGATAGATAGATAGATAGATAGATAGATAGATAGATAGATAGATAGATAGATAGATAGATTATATATATATTTGGAATACAGGATGGTCCAATAATTATATTCCCATATTTATTTGGCCATCTTGGATCTGGGTGAGAGCAAAACCTGAAATCAACCACCGAAAATGATTGTCTGCTCAAGTCCTTCTCTTTTTCACTCCAGCCTCTCTATGATGCGGCTTACCTGACTATGTTCAACATCTGCTTCACCTCTCTGCCAATCGTGGCCTACAGTCTCCTGGAACAGCATGTCCCTATTGATGTATTGTTGGCTTTCCCAAAGTTGTATCTGTGAGTATGAGATGATCTTCTTCTTCGTCTTCTTCTTCTCCTCCTGCTCCTTCCTTCTCCTTCTCCTTCTCCTCCTCCTCCTCCTCTTCTCCTCTTTCTTTCTTTCTTTCTTTCTTCCTCCTCCTCCTCCTCCTCCTGCTCCTGCTCCTTCCTTCTTCTCCTTCTCCTTCTTCTCCTCCTCCTCCTCCTCTTCTCCTTCTTTCTTTCTTTCTTTCTTTCTTTCTTCCTCCTCCTCCTCCTCCTCCTCCTCCTCCTCCTCCTCCTCCTCCTCCTCCTCCTCCTCCTCCTCCTCCTCCTCCTCCTCCTGTCAATCTTGCAGGCAGTGAGATAGTTCCTTGGTCTTATTTCACTGACCTCCTTTCTCAAGCTCTTTCTGGATGCAGTTTGCATTTCTGATATCTTGGCCCTGTATTTGAGGTCCAAATTTTGTGTTTTTCTTGGTAGGAATGTTTCTGACAACGCCATGCTCCAGTTGAAGCCTTTCGTCTACTGGACCTTCCTGGGCCTTTTTGACGGTTGCGTCTTTTTTTTCGGTGCTTACTTTCTTTTTCAATCTGCCTCGATAGAGGACAACGGAAAGGTGAGGCCCAAAGTCTACATCTTATTTTAAAATGTGTTTATTTTAACCTGCAATTATTTTACAGGCACTGTTGTCTTCAAGGCAGCATCCAGCAATATTTCTTAATTGCAAGTTTTGCCCTTGTGTTTTTCAGATGGCAGGACTCTGGACGTTTGGGACAATGGTTTTCACTGTCTTGGTCTTCACAGTCACACTAAAGGTTACCGTTCTTTTTTATTATTATTATCGTTAAAAAATACTCACTTTTGACAGGCTGGATCTGATATTACAGATCTTGGTGAGATTAAATTCTTGCCCTGATCCAAGTGACACCTGTTCTCAAAGCCAACTGGATGACAGGAACAACTTTGTCAGGGTTTCAAGTAGCACCCCCAATGAAAGAAAACTCTGAGGTCTGAAGTTCCTCAAAGTTCCATTTTATTAGAGATGTCATATTGGCACATCTGGGAAAACCTGAATCTGAAAGTTTCCAGGTTTCCCCCACCCAAAGGAAAGTCCAAATCCCTGCCCGACACCCACATATCCATCACATGGCCCCATCAAAGCACCGTCCCCAACTGGAGATGCCTCCCAGTTCCAGCCGTCCAGATGCAGGGCAAGATGTCCTTGACTCTCTGAGAAAGGAATGTTGTTATGACTATATATCACCCCGGCTCCATACAATCCCCCCCTCCCAGTTTCCCACAGCAGTAAATGTGGCAAGCCTGAAGATTCAACAAAGATGTCTTCCAGGCCTGTCAAACTCATCTTGGAGGAGCCAGATTGGAAGTAGTGGTGATTTTGATTAGGATCAATAAAAATCAGCACAATGTGAATTTGAGGTAGGAATGAGGGGTTGCCACAAAGAAGGGGGAGTCCAGCTATTCTCCAAAGCACCTGAGGATAGGACAAGAAGCAAAGGGTGGAAACTGATCAAGGAAAGAAGCAACTTAGAACTAAGGAGAAATTCCCTGACAGTCAGAACAATTAATCAGGCGAACAACTTGTCTGCAGAAGTTGTGAATCCTCCAACACTGGAAGTTTTTAAGATGTTGGATAACCATTTGTCTGAAGTGGTGTAGAGTTTTCTGCCTGGGCAGGGGGTTGGACTAGAAGACCTCCAAGGTCCCTTCCGACTCTGTTATTCTATCCTAATGTCAAATTTCTTGTTTGTTTCTTTTTTTTTTCCATAGCTGGCATTAGACACTCGGTTCTGGACATGGATGAACCACTTTGTCATCTGGGGCTCCTTGATTTTCTATGTCTTCTTCTCCTTCTTCTGGGGAGGCATCATTTGGTAAGCATTGCCAAGACTTCACAGTTTCCCCAGCACAACACAAGATGGTCCCTTCGTCAATGCCTCTGCAGAGTCCTAAACTTTTAAGCCAAAGTCAGTTTGAAACGGATGCGCAGCACCCCAACTTTAATCAGCATAAACTTATTATCTCTGGAGGTTTAGGAGGAAATGTTGGAGGTGGCTGTTCTTGACCTCCAAACTGAAATGGCTTCAGAGCTTTTGCCACAGCTCAGAGTCCCCAGAGAATTGCAGCCTGATTTAGCTCGTGAGTTTGTAGACTTTGCCAGCTCAGTGGTTTTCTTTTGAATGTTCTGCTTGGTGACGCTTAGAAGCCATCAAGTCGGTTGACTCTTCTGTTGTGATTAGATGGACCTCCCTGGTGATATGTCCTTGAGATCTCCAATAAGACTCTCGGTGCTGCTGTAACTGAGTCCATCTGCTTCGCTGCCGATTGTCTCCTTCTCGTTCTTCCCACCATTCCCAGCCTCAGAGGCTTCCCCAGGGAGAGCTAGATCTTTGCATCCTGGGCGCAAAATAAGACAATTTGAGCCTTGAGTGAGAACACTTGAGTTGGTTTGTCCAATGATCCATTTGTTTCTTTCCTTGATTGTCTGTGGTCTTCATCACAGGCTCTGACCAGGGGTGAAATTCAGCAGGTTCTAACAGGTTCTGGAGAACCGGTAGCGGAAATTTTGAGCAGTTTGGAGAATCGGCAAATAACACCTCTGGCTGGCCCCAGAGTGGGGTGGGAATGGGGATTTTGCAATATCCTTCCCCTGCCACACCCACCAAGCCATGCCCACCTAGCCACACCACGCCCACCTAGCCATGCCCACAGAACCAGCAGTAAAAAAAAATTGGACTTCACCACTGCTTCAGAGACGACCATCTTAGAGGATTGGGTTGGGGGAAGGTGTTGTCTTTATGGGACCAATGAGACAAACATCCCAACCAGAGGAGCGAATTCTACTTTAATGTAAAACCAGAGTGACAGAATCCACGGCTAAGTTCCCGCCACCTCTTTTACAGCCTGAGAAACTAGGGAGGGTCTCTCCTGAGGTTTTCCCCCTACCCACTCTACAGCTGCAGGCTGTTCTGTCTTTTATCTGACCTCGTGGGGTGAACCAGATGGGAATCCCAAGCAGATGAGCTGAATCCTACTTTAACGTAAAGTGAAATGGACCAAAACTTTCAATTCTCCTGACGTCTCTTTTACAGCCTAAGAAACTAGGGAGGGTTTCTTCTTGCCCTACCGGCTCTACGGCTGCAGGGTATGCTTTCCTTTTCTCTGACCATTCTCTTGGCCCAGTCTCCCGAGGCCTTCCCCACATACCTTTGTAGAAGTGGATGGGTTAATTCAGGATAGGGCAGATGGGCCTGGAATCTTGACCCCAGTTCCTCGTAGGATGGACTCTAATTGTCGTGACTATCCCAGTTGATGCTGTCTGGCTCAAATGCCGAATTGATGCATGTCTCTTTCTTGTTTTGTTTTTCTCTCATTCTCTCTCTCTCCCTCCCTCCTCTCTCCATCTCTCTCTCCCACCCTCTGTCTCCCTCCTTCTCTGTCTCTCCCTCCCTCTCTCTCTCTCTTCCCCTCTCCCTCTCTCTCCCCCTTTCCCTCCCTCCTCTCTCCATCTCTCTCTCCCTCCCTCATCTCCCTCCATCCCTCTCTCTCCCTCTGTCCCCTCTTCCTCTCCTCCCAGGCCTTTCTTGAAGCATCAAAGGATGCATCATGTTTTTGCCCAGCTGCTGTCCTTCGCCTCTTCCTGGCTGGCGATTTTCTGCCTGATCTTCATCTCCCTCCTCCCCGAGGTCATCGGCCTTGTATTTCGACATCTAAAAAGGAGAAGCAGCGAGGTAAGAGTGGAGCAGAAAACCTGTGAAGTTGAAGAATGGATCCCGCTCTTCTAAGCCAGGCCTCGTGCGACACCACGGACAGGTGTTCCCTGCAGTTGTGTTTTCTGTGGAAAAAAAAATATTGTTATTATTTTTTTTACTTTCTCCTGAATGTTCAAACAATTTCCACCCAGTTCAACTTGGCTACAATGGACAAGCAAATGATCTCCCCATTTTTCAGTCTGAAGATAGGTTAGCCATCAACCATGTCATCATGGGAGAATCCATCCCAATCAGGACTGGTCTGAAGTGGGAGAGGTTTTATTTTTCCAGAACTACATTTTGCCAAACCTCCCATTTCAGTCTCGGGAAATCCGGCAGGAACCAGGCACGGAGTAGATACTGCCCTGCCGTGCATGGTTTTAAAGAAAGAAGAATTTAGTCTAGGAGGCCCTCAACCAGTCTGAATGCCCTGTTTTTCCTCTCTCCTCCTGCAGGAGATCCATTCCCCAAAATATGCAGGGTTGAATTTTTCAAGCTGGTATCCTTGGTGGAGGGATGGGGGCTGAGTTTCTCTCTCTTTCTCACCATCTCATGCTTTGCAATGTGCATTGAAGCTTGAGTCTCAGTGAAGAGTCCCTTGCCAGAGTCCGTGGTTTATTTGGATCAAGCTGCCTTTTTAAACCAGATTAATTTTTTCAGATTTGGGGTCCTGGAGACAAGAAACCAAAGGGAACCTTGGCTGAACGCATCCATTCTGAAACTTAGGAGCATAGTTATGGCTGGGGCATTCATTCTTTCTCCAACCTTATCTGGAGTTGGAGGAAAAGGAGGTCACCCCTGACCATGGTTTGAGGCAATGTAGGTAGGGTGACCAATTGGGGTCACACATAAGAAGGGAGAAAGGAGGGAGGCCATTTAAGGTGTGGTTAGTTGAGTAGAGGGAAGAACGAAAAGCTGGAGAGTGAAATCTTAACTGGGATCACTAAACCGAGATCAGCTTTTTTGTATCAGTCCTGTTACAATGCTTGTTTCATACCGGTGCTGAGGTTTTGTTCCACACTGTGGAACGAATACAAGATGTTATTATTATTATTATTATTTTGTCTTTTAAGGTCTTGCAGTTGGGCCTATCCAGAGGGATTTTGTTCCGTTCGATGTGTTAGAGGGGTCTTTGTTTAGGGGGGAAAGGGATGAATTTAATTACAGGGTATTGTAAAATGGAAACCCATGCTTTGTGTTGGCTTGTAATGTAAGTTTTCCAGTAAACTTTGCACACAGAATATGTTGGAAGAGTAGTTTTTGCTAGAGTATACAATAAAAAAATGTACCTAGCCACCCAACTTCTCTAACCGAAGACAAAAGCAGTAAAAACTGTAAAACAGGAAAAGGGGAGAGCAAAATGGAAACACAAATTTCAATAATTATTATTTTTTGCTTTTTAAAAAGAATTAAGCTCAGGGATGGCATTCGACCGGTTTAAACCGGTGTGGCCGAGAGGATTTCCGCGTCCCAGCTGTTTTAATTTCCTAGCACTAATGCAGAAGTTGATTTTTTTTGTTGAAATGCACACACGAAGTGAGCGATCACCGAACTGGGTTGTTAAACCAGAAGGATCCCACCACTGATTAAGGTTATGGAAGGACACTTTACGGTTTGGTTCTATCTCTTCTTCACGGAGACAATGCAGATTTCCTCACATTCTCAAATCCGAAAGCGGGCAAGAGAAGAGGGGTGGACGAGGCTGCAACCCCACGTTGCAAAATTTGCAACTTGAGAGATGTTTCCCCCTCCCTTGTAGAACCATCTCCGCTTGGGTTGGGATGTCCTTCTGGTGGTAGGTATGGATGAAAGAGTGGGACGCAGTGGCTCAATGGTTAAGACACTGTGCTTGTCGATCAGAAAGGATTGGCAGTTCAGCAGTTCGAATCCCTCGTGCCGCGTAACGGGGTGAGCTCCCATTACTTGTCCCAGCTTCTGCCAACCTAGCAGTTTGAAAGCACGTAAAATAATGCAAGTAGAAAAATAGGGACCACCTTTGGTGGGAAGGGAACAGATTCCATGTGCCTTTGGCATTTAGTCATGCCGGCCACATGACCACAGAGACGTCTTCAGACAGCGCTGGCTCTTCGGCTTTGAAACAGAGATGAGCACCACCCCCTAGAGTCGGGAACGACTAGCACGTATGTGCGAGGGGAACCTTTACCTTTATGGATGAAAGGGAGGGTCCCTTGCCTGACTCTTCCTTAGTGGACCTACTGTAGCTTGAAAGTGATGATGTCCACCAGCCCAGGAGGCCTTTCAGACAGTCTTTGGAGTCCCAAAGATGTTTTTTTCCAAAAGACAACTGGACTTTCTTGAATTTTTTTCTTCTTTGCTTGTCATCCGAGAAGCTTCTTCTTCCAGTTTTTGTTTGACGCTAGAACGGAAGAAGCAAAATGTTTTCGAAGCAGAAAAATAACCCAGGAAAGTCCAGCTGCCTTTCAGCAAAAGACAACCATATCTTGGATGATGGAGAATTTCCATAGATTCTCTGACCGATCACAGCAGGACAGATCTCCTGAACCTTAAGTAGAGCTTCTCTGTCCAAGAGCACACTTTCCCAGGCGTGAGATGCCTCAAACGTCTGGCTTCCCATTCGACCGACCGCTAGTCAAACTCCCGGTTTTGCAGGGAGTTAAATTCTCAAGTTTGACTACTACGCCAAGAGAAGGAACACGGGGCAGAAAAAAGACCCATTATTTCTCCTTTTTTTAAAGAAATTGCTATTGTGATGCTATCGTTACTGACAGCCTTCCTATCGAAAGTTACCTTGCCCCCCCCCCCCCGGTCCCTAACCTTGCGGCTTCTTTCTAACACATCCCCCTCCGTTCTCAATTTTTATTATCAGTACTTTTCCACCATAAAAAAACCCCACCACACCGGAGTTTAAAAAAAACACTAATTTGTAATATATTATTTTGTACCCTGCTTTTTCCAGCTGCCTGATTTTTTTCTCCCTTTCTTTCTTTCTCTCTCTCTCTGTCTCTCCAATTTCCCACTTTCCTTTTGTCTCGTTGCGAACCAGGTAACCCGACGTCTTCCTTCCTCGGGAACATCTACTATCTTCGTCCTCTCTCAAACCTCCAGTAATCACAGTTTCTCTGAATGAATAAGGTGATTTTCTTCTTGTTTAATAAGCTGCCACGTCTCTCCTGTGCTTTCTTACCGGAACGTCTGACCTTTTGATAATGTGCTTATCTGTCTCCTGTGCATTCTGCCTTTCTTTTCTTTTCTTTTTCTTTTCCTTTTCGTTCTTTTTTATTTTAAAAAAAGAAGGAACACTTCATACATTTGCTGCAGTTTCAAAGTCCTGCTTAATTGCCATTCTTTTTTTTTTCTTCCCCAAACCTCCACCATCTCTCCATCCATGTCGCCGTCCATCCAGCTGCTGTTTTGGAGGGTAGTTGAAAAAAAATCATAAAATTGCAATGCCAGCATCTGCAGGAAGCAGCCCCTCTACTCTGCCCTGGTTTGCCACAATTAGGGGTTCTGGATGGTTTTGCCCCCGAATCCCTGCTGGGGATCAGTCGATGGAGGCCACCAAGATTTACCTTTGCAGTAAGAAGCAGAGGTAGTGTCTCAAGATGATGGAAGTGGCGGGATCACTCCGGGGATTGGGATTCAAAAATTTTAGCAACTGGTTCTCTGCCTGGTTGCTGGGTGGGCGTGGCCATGGTGGGCGTGGCCTACTCAGCCTCCTGCACCATGGCTCCAGAGGCTTTCCTCAAGCCTCTGGGAGGGCGAAAACAGCCTCCCCCAGGCTCCGGAGGCTGGAAATGAGCCCGTTTCCAGACTTCCAGAACTTCTGGGAGGCCCGTTTTTTGCCCTCCCAGACACTCTGTGCAGGCTCTGCATTTAGCTGGCATCCAAAATGGGCTGCATGGAGACTCCTGGGAGGGGTGGGGTGGGAGGGGCCAGCCAGTCCTTGCAACTACCGATTTGGTGAACCAGATGTAAAATTAGCATCCGGTTTGCCCGAACCGGTCTGAACTGGCTGAATCCTTCCCCTGGACCACTCCAGGATGAAAGGTTAACATCTTCTTAGCGTTTTGGAAGCATTTCTAAAAATAATAATAATAATAATGGAGAGAGGGCTTTGCTAGTTGAAAGGTAGCCCAGCAAGGCATGGACAGCAGTTTTTCACCTGGACGGAGTACTTTGCCAAGGCTGGATTCCTCACATCCAGTGGGCTACCTGCACCTTCTCCCTCAGCACCTGGAGATACCTTCCTCACTCCTTTCGGCTATGTGAAATTGTGAGAAGCTACATGAAGAATCCTTCCGATAAGCCAAGTGAGGTTTTACGTGCATTCAGAAGTCCTGCAGAACACCATCTGAATGCACTGGTTTGTTTGTAGCCCAGTAGCCCATGAAGCAAAGGTAGGTTTGCAGGAAGGACCCCAAAGGTATTGTCCCAAAGCTGTGATCAGAAGATGGCTGGTAGTTTTAGCAGTGATGGGCTACAGATGCTTGGCATGATTCAACTAGAAGGTTGCAAGTTGCAGAATAAACCTCTTGAGTGAACTAGAATCCGTTGTATGTCCTATTCTGGAGAAATGCACCATCAAACAGTCCCTCCTAAATCAGGAAAATGCTTAAAAGGCATGAATGAAAAAATGACCACTATAACCAGGGGTGAAATGTTCCCAGTTCGGACCAGATCGCCCGATCTGGTAGCGATGGCGGTGGGTGGTTTGGAGAACCAGTAGCAAAAATCCCTGCCCGCCCCCCATGCCCAGCTGAGCCGCGCGATCATCAGAGGTTGTTTTTTTTACTTTTAAAAGCATTTTTTCTTTGGCAGAAAAAATGCTTTTAAAAGTTAAAAAAAAGGAAAAAAGGTGGTAGAAAAAATGCTTTTAAAAGGCTCTGGCAATCTCAGCTGAGTTGCCTGATTGTCAGAGGCTTTTAAAAGCATTTTTAATTCTGGGAGTTGAAGTCCACCCATCTTAACGTCACTGAGGTTGAGAGACACTGTCTTGGCCTTTTATTGAACCAGGAAGTTCTTTGTAGAACCAGGAACAAAAGCAAAGTGGCTAACCAAGGGTCTCACGGTGGTTCGAGGAGATCTTCAGATATGTCTCCGATTCCAAGCAAAAGGTCAATCCATTGGTGAAATTCAATTTTTTTTTACTACCGGTTCTGTGGGTGTGGCTTGGTGGGTGTGGCAAGGGAAGGATACTGCAAAATCCCCATTGCCACCCCACTCCTGGGGGAAGGATATTGCAAAATCCCCATTCCCACCCCACTCTGGGCCCAGCCAGAAGTGGTATTTGCTGGTTCTCCGAACTACTCAAAATTTCCGCTACCGGTTCTGCAGAACCTGCTGGATTTCACTCCTGGGTCAATCAAACATCATTGTGGGTTTCTCTTTTCCATAACCGTGCATTTTTACTTCCTTTTAGTTTCACCCTGAGGAACCGAATGTCTTTTTCAATGCTAAACCTCCCTACTTAAAAAACAGGAATGCCCGCTCATATCCTTCCTTTTATTTTTGCCTCGCTGTTTGCAGAAAAGACCTCGCAGAAAAATTGCAAGGGATTCAGCACCAGCCGCCAGACCTTCGGTCAGGCCTCTGCTTTTAAGAACGTTCTCAGAAACACCTAACTTATCGTAACAGGTATTCTCCCTTCTCCCAGACAACGCTCTGGAAGGCATGGAAATAACCCAGTGATTCCCGGAATCAGTGGAATTCTAGAGACGCTTCTAGATCTGATTCTTGAACCTCAGCCGTCGTGACGCTGTCTTAGCCCAGCAGAACACAAGTACATCGCCCGCCCTAATATTGTAATAAAAATTAAAATGGGAAAGGTCCGTTTTCATACAGGCTTGTATGGCGCGATGGAGAGCCTCAAAACTCGCGTTGCGCATCAAAAGGGGGTTTCATTGGCGTTGGAAGGATGGAGGTGTTCTGCTAACGGCTTAGAAGTTCAAGGGACGTGATTGTCCACTTTGTGCTGTAGGTCCCACCATTATTTTTTTTAATGTTTACCTTCTGCACCAGTTCCTCAACCCTCTCCCTCTCCTCTAGTCCTGTAGATGCCCGTTGACCATGCTCGCACGGTGTTTCCAAAGTTTTGCTATCTCTAATCAAAATGAATCAAACATGATCAAGGTAATTAAATCAAGGTGCAACAAAGATGATTAGGGGACTGGAGGCTAAAACATACGAAGAACGGTTGCAGGAATTGGGTCTGTCTAATCTAATGAAGAGAAGGAGTAGGGGTGACGTGATAGTCTTCCAATATTTGAGGGGCTGCCACGAAAAAGGAGAAGGTCGACCTATTCTCCCAAACACCCGAAGGCAGGACAAGAAGCAATGAATGGAAGCTAACCAAAGGAGAGAAGCAACCTAGAACTAAGGAGGAATTTCCTGACAGTGAGAACAATTAACCAGCGGAACAACTTGGAAGTTGTAGGTTGAAGTTGCTCCAACACTGGAGCTTTTTAAGAAGAGATGGGACAACCGTATGTCTGAAATGGCATAGGGCTTTGTGCTTGAGCAGGCGGTTGGACTAGAAGACCTCCAAGGTCTTTTCCAACTCTGTTCTTCTGTCTGTTATTTTGAAGGAAGGGCTTCAAACTGACATCCAGTCTGGAAATACAGTTTGACTTTCTTGGTCCTACAATGCCTGGAGTTGCTTTCCGCAAAATTGAGACGATCTTGTATCAGACATTTGTGCTCTGTAGCAGGGGTCTCCAACCTTGGTCCCTTTAAGACTTGTGGACTTCAACTCACAGAGTTCCTCAGCCAGCTTTGCTGGCAGTTGAAGTCCACAAGTCTTAAAGGGACCAAGGTTGGAGACCCCTGCTCTAGACCTCAGCTTTGCTGGCTGAGGGACTCTGGGAGTTGAAGTCCACAAGTCTTAAAGGGACCAAGGTTGGAGACCCCCTGCTCTAGACCTCAGCTTTGCTGGCTGAGGGACTCTGGGAGTTGAAGTCCACAAGTCTTAAAGGCACCAGGGTGGGACACCCCTGCTCTAGACCTCAGCTTTGCTGGCTGAGGGACTCTGGGAGTTGAAGTCCACAAGTCTTAAAGGGACCAAGGTTGGAGACCCCTGCTCTAGACCTCAGCTTTGCTGGCTGAGGGACTCTGGGAGTTGAAGTCCACAAGTCTTAAAGGGACCAAGGTTGGAGACCCCTGCTCTAGACCTCAGCTTTGCTGGCTGAGGGACTCTGGGAGTTGAAGTCCACAAGTCTTAAAGGGACCAAGGTTGGAGACCCCTGCTCTAGACCTCAGCTTTGCTGGCTGAGGGACTCTGGGAGTTGGAAGTCCACAAGTCTTAAAGGGACCAAGGTTGGAGACCCCTGCTCTGTAGGATAGATGCAAAAAATTCCATCAGGAATCGTTTTGGACCAAATGGTGAAAAATATTACCACAGGGCAGAAGTAAATAATAACTCTTGGAGTTTGGGCGTCCGTGGTTGTGTTGGAGCTAAATTCCACCACCCATTTCTTTTTTTCATCCTGTCAGAAGAAGGTAGGTCCATCCGATACGTTGTCCCCTACAAACTCAGAGAAGATGTAAATTTGAGGGAGGAAGAAATAGTGAGGAATCAACCTTCCCAAAAGTCAAAGGCACCCCGTTCGTTTTAACAAAACCATGCAGGGTTTAGATTTGTGTCCAATTTAAAATCAGCATGCCAGTCAAGCTAAAGAGAGGTGCGGTGGCCTAAAGGTTGAGCTCTCGCCTCACAATCAGGAGGTGGTGAGTTCGATCCTAGGTAGAGGCAGATATTTCTCTTTCTCTCTCTGGGCACACTGAGAATATATCTGCTGAAAAAAATAATTTCGCATTGGCGACAGGAAGGGCATCCGGCCAGATAAACACTCGGCTCCATTCAGTCCGCAAGGGATTATGGGGTCGTTAAAAGAAGACGATGTCAGTCAAGCTAAAAACGAGCATTTCAACAGTAGCTATCATTAATTGATTTTAGCTTTGTCCTCCCAGGACATGATCGATTTGTCTGAATCCTCTTGGAGTACACTTAGCGGTCTACCTTAAGAGGAGCTAAATATAAATTGGTTTGATTGCCTGCTGGTAGCTTATATAGAAACGAAATGAAAAAAAAAAAGCTTTAGATCCATTTTTTCATTTCACACGCATTGCCTTTAATCCAGAGTTTGTTCTGAATTAATTACTTTCATGTAATTAGGAGAAAAGAATGCCAAAGCCGTGACATTGGATCTCGACTGCAAACAAAAAATTTCTCAGTAGATACAAACGGGGCCTCTCCCGCCTTAAAGATTTCCATCTGATGCGTTTGGGTTGCATCTATCCAAGAGGAGAAGAATAAAAGAATAAATTATATAAATAGCGCAACTCCTGTTCCTCCTCTGGATTAAGGTTAAAGAAATAAAAGGTTGGCAGAGGAAAGGAACGTGATGAACTCCATGTTGTTGTTGCTTTGAGTGTGGCATGAAACGTGTTGCCTAACTTTCTTATTTTATGATATGCATTGAATTTAATAATGCAGAAAAGTTTTGCCTCTTCCGAACTACTATGCTTCTGATCAGCCCTTAATCTAAGATCTCTGAATCATGGCTAACTGTATCTGAGGAGTCTCAGTTTTCCTTCCTTCCTTTCTCCCTTCCTTCCTCCTCTCCTCCCTCCCTCCCTCCCTCCCTCCTTTCTTTCTCTCTCTCCTTCCTTCCTTCTTTCTTTCTCTTCCCTTCTTTCCTCCCTCCCAACTTCCTTCTTTCTCTTCCTTCTTTCCTTCCTCTGTCTCTCTCTCCCTTTCTTTCTTTCTTTCTTTCTTTTCTTTCTTTCTTCTCCTCCCTCCCTTCCTCCCTCCCTCTTTCTTTCTTTCTTTCTTTCTTTCTTTCTTAGTAACTTTAGCTGCTTTGGTTTAAAAATGTTGTAGATCTTGGCCTTAGACTAAAAAGATTTGCTACTTGAGAAATTTCTACAGCTTTGCTCTGTTTTTCCCATCCCTGCTTCCAATTCATTTAGTAATCCTTTAGTATGACAGTTCTCTCTCTCTTTCTCTCTCTCTCTCTCTCTTTTGTCATCTTCCTTTATCATGATGCTGTATTGTATTTTCTGGCAAACTTGATTATTTATTTATTAATGCATCCACCTTTTTTCTCCAATTTTATATAACCCACTGTGAAAAAATTCACTATCTACCTGTGGAGAAAATTAACGCTTCTATTTTTATAGTATAACTTAGAAAAAGTTTATAGCTGTTTAGTTCCTCAAACCTCTGAACAGCCTTGCCCAGAAGTTAAAAAATCTCCATGCTCATTTGTTTAAAAACCCAAAAGATTAATTGCATCCTTCTTTCATGAAAACATCTTTTTGGCATTCTTTTTTCCCCTTTTCTTTGGAAATTGCCATGTTCTTTTCCTCCTGAAGTCTTAGAAATCTAATTATATGCGTTGGCTGCAACCTGAATACCTGATCAATTTGTGCGTCTTTGCAAAACCACAGTGACAGCAGCAGAAGCAGCAGCAATGTGGCTAAACGGCTCTCTTTCCCTCTCTCCTGTGTTGTGTGTGTGTGTGTGTTTCTGTGTGTGTGTATATGTGTGTCTCGTTTTAAACAGCCCATCCCTTCGGAGTTACCGATGCTGGTGTCATACAAGCAGCTAGAGAATAGCCATTCCGCAGAAGAGAAACCCCGAGAGACCCTCACTCACCTGGCTGAACGCCATCTCAGGATATTTCAGATGCAACAATTATAATTCTGCTTTTTTTTGTTTTTGTTTGTGTGATGCAAAGAGTTGCGGCCCGTCCTACCCAAAAGGAAGATGATGCCATGTTAAAAAAAAAGAAAGAAAGAAAAGGGCGCATGGGTTTGTTTTGCCTTTTTTTAAAAACCGGTGCAAAATCTGAAAGAACTTGTGGTTGATCTCTCCCTCCCTTCCCACCACCCCATCCTCGTTATCATGCCAGCCCTGAGCACCCCAACTGGTCATCGTGATTGTGAAAAATCGAGAGAGATCTGGGACCTTTGAAACGAAAGACGCAGCTTCTGTTTTGCAATGGGTTGTCGGGCGAGGAGGGAAAAAAAGGACAATTTTCCAACTGTGGGCTTTTCCTTCTGAAACAGTAAAAAGAGCACAGATTTTAATTCTCACTTCGCGAGCGTCAAGCTGGACTACGTCTCTCATCTAGCCTGCTTCCTTGCACCCACCCCGTGGCGTTTCCATTCTTCGACCAACAAAATTGGGTCATGAAATACTATATCTTCTTTTTTTTTCCCCTCCTCTTCCTAACCAACTCAGCGGTTCGATTAAGGAAATGGGGATGGACGAGGATGATCATTAAAGCCACTTTTTTAAATACAAAAACACACACAGACACACAACGGGGGAAACTCGGAAGGCTGATGAAATGCACCGAAAGTTCTCCTCTTTTGAAATGCAATTCTTCCTCTGGCTTGAAGCTTTCACATAATCCAAAGTCAAGGTCCATTTAAGAGTCAAAGTGCCTGGGCTTCAACCCTCTTTATTTTTGGTTTTCTTTTCGCTGGACTATCCTGGTTTTGTGGAAGAACTTTGTGGATGTGGAACATCATGAGTGCAAGACTTGGCCAGTGGTGGATGGCCAGTGGGCTTGTCATCTTTTGTCATGAAAATTCTGTTCCCTTCTCAAACTAGCGGGAGATTCCCATAGGAGGTAAGGGAGACATCTCCGTTGGGCCGTACTGGTTGATTACCGCCAACCCTAAAAAAAAAAAATTTACTATTATTTGTCTTGTGTCCAAAAGGGAAGAACTAATACTTTAAGCAATACATTCTGGATGTGGTAGGACATTGCTTTGCAAAACATCCGGGATCGTCAGCTTCAACGTTTGGTCACCGTTTAGTGTGAAAACTAAAACATTGACGGAGGTCATATTCTTAGAGGCACCCAAATTTTTCTAAGACGTTTCTCAGAAGGAAAGAATCAGGTGACTTATCTGGTCACCCCGGTGAGACAATATGGGGGATGAGAGTTGCGTTAGACCCAAATAACCCTGGTTTTGTTTGGACCTCCCTGGTTTCATCTTTTCATTCCCCCTTAAACTCCGTTCATTCATCCCCCACTTAATCTTTGGTTTAGAGTGTTCATCTGTTCCCTGCAACCCAGTTTGGGCGGCTTAATTGAGACCAACCTGGTCGAATTTTCTCCAAGGCATGCCACATTTGAAGAAGCCATCTCTACACATCCTTTGAAGGTGTCCTGTAAAACCTTTTGGTGCACCTAAAACAACAACAACAACATCCCTATTTGCATGAACCGAGCAGCAAAGCATGTTTCCACGGCAAATTTGGCAGAATCCTTTGCAGCATGGGGGAAAAAAATCCAAGCCCTCCTCTTGAGAACCATGGTGGCACGTGGAATTTCCTCAAAAGCGTTTGAGCCATGATGGAGGAAGATCTTAAGTTGGATTTTGAAGGAGAGTCCAAGCTTGGATGTGTAGTCGCAGTTCTTCCCCCAGCAAAGCAAGGCTGAGAAGATACTCAAAAGTGTGTTGCTAGTAGGACACAGACAGAGGAAGGTCTGTGTAGCCCTGCAGAACAAGGGGTATGTGATAAATTACTATGAGTGTCTTTAACTCAGGTACTTATTGTTAAGATGGAGAGAAAATGAACTTTAGAAACAAAACACACCCACCCACTATCACCCAAGAGCAAACTCATTTTCAGCGTGTTGACAAATAAGCTGCATTTTTTTTTCCAACCTTGCGAAAGGCTATCAAGCTACCTGTTGTCTTATTTTTATCTTTATTTTTTTGCAAAGGAAAAATGGAGACCTGAAGCTGAGTACAAATAGCTCTTTTAAAAAAAAGGAAAGAAAAGGAAAAATGCTTGCAGGATGTCAGCTAACCACATTTTTTTTTCCAACTTAAAAAAAGAGAGAAAAAACTTGGTTGGTTTTCTTGATGGTTTATATCAGGGGTCTCCAACCTTGGCAACTTTAAGCCTGGCGGACTTCAACTCCCAGAATTCCCCAGCCAGCAAAGATGGCTGGGGGATTCTGGGAGTTGAAGTCCACCAGGCTTAAAACTGACAAAGTTAGAGACCCCTGGTTTATATGATTCTCTGATGCTTGTAACTGAAAACCACTCCTGCACCCATTTTTAATTGGGGAACAGGAGAGAAGGGTGGGGTTTTTTTAAAAAAAGAAATAACACCAACAATAATACTTGGGGAGTTTGAGAATTAGCTTTTCGTTCAAAGGAAGCCAGGAGAAAGCTCATTCAGTTTCTATTATGGTTGCCTTCCTAGCCAAAAAGAGATGGGTTAAAAATAGAGGGGCATTTTCCCCGGTTTTTGTGACAAAAAAAAATGCAATTATATAACTTTTTAAAAAAACCACGACCTCTGGATGAAAAACCTGCCCATCTCTTTATTCTGGTCCAGCTAGAATTTTGCTGTTTGTCACTAAAAGAAACATCACGGCAAAAATAATCATCATTCCTTCCCCCCACCCCTACTTTTTTTTTCTTTTTAAACAAAATAGGATAGCTGGTTTCAATCAAAGCTTGTAATTCATGTTGAATTATAGGGCGGTGGCGTGGATGAAGATGCTCCTTCTAACTTGACACAATCAGGGACAATTCTGTCGCCTCCAATTTGGGTTGCACTGACTTTTCTGCCCTAAAGTTAAATAATGAAGTTTGCTTTGGGTGTGAACTCTGCTCTTCTATGCCGGTTTGTTGGTTAACTTGAAGATTGTATATCCTGGTGAGCTAACATAGCCATCAATTCAGCCTCTGTAGGCTCAAGATACTAGTTCTCAGTTTGATAGTAGTCAGCTGACAAAACCAGCAATGGATCTTTGTGAGCCGGAAAACAGAAGGAAGAATTATATAAATATACATATTTATGTATGTATGTAAGAGAAGAGGATGTGTAAATATGGGGAACAGTCAGAGTTGGGGTGTAAACATTCTATAAAGATTTCAAGGTGCATTGTTCAGCTTGCAAAAAACAACAACAACCAACCAACCAATCCAGGACTACGTTAATCACTTCAACTGTGATTTTATATATTCATGTTGCTTTATATACAATAATCGTGGAATGTTAAATTTTATGAATGCAATTGGCTCTTTTTTCATTACAATTTTTTTGACTTTTCTTTCGAAATGATCAATAAACTTTGGTATGTTCTGATGATGAGTTTTTAACCCGCCTCTATGTCACCCAAGATGAACTCGGTTTGAGGGGGGGGTTGTTTGGGGTGTTGCAGGTGGCAATGTTGTATACAAGCCACTGTTTTTCACGGTAAGTGTAAAGTCAGAGGTGCGAAGTTGCAGGGTATGAAGTCATATGTGTGAAAGTTAAGAAAACCACCCAGACGTGGAAAGGTCTACCTGCCTGTTTTATGGGAAGTCAACATCACTTCAAATTAAGGATAGCTTACAAACAGCTGGCATTTGAGGGATATTAAGGTGGGATATCCAGAGCAATCGATTAGCCCAGATTGGAATAAAAGCAAATTTCTTTTGATTTATCCTTTGCATTATTTAGAGCAGTGTTTCAAAACTCGGTGAAATTGTGGATTTCACCGAAATTGTTGAAATTCTGTGGATTTCAACTCCCAGAACTCTAGAATAGAATAGAACAGAACAGAACAGAACAGAACAGAACAAAACAGAACAGAATAGAATAGAATAGATTTTTTTATTGGGCAAGTGTGATTGGACACACAAGGAATTTGTCTTTGATGCATATGCTCTCAGTGTACATAAAAGAAAAGATATCTTTATCAACAATTCTAAGGTACAACACTTAATGATAGTCATAGGGTACCAATAAGCAATTGGGAAATAATATCAATATAAATTGTAAAGATACAAGCAACAAAGTTAGTCAATTTGTATTTAAAAGTTTTAGGGCATCAATTGAATTTAACTGTCTATTCTTTTAGCTGTTTATATGTATTATATGTTTTCTGTTGTTTTTTGGCTGTGAACCGCCCTGAGTCTTTCGGGAGATGGGCGGTATACAAATATAATAATAATAAATAATAATAATAATAATAATAATAATAATAATAATAATAATAATAATAATAATAATAATAATAATAATAATAATAATAATAATACAGTCATAAGTGGAAGGAATGATGAGAAGATTAGTAGTAGTAGTAGTAGTAGCAACAGATGGATCAAGGAGAGAAGCAACTTAGAACTAAGGAGAAATTTCCTGACAGTTAGAACAATTAATCAGTGGAACAATTTGCCTCCAGAAGTTGTGAATGCTCCAACACTGGAAGTTTTTAAGAAGATGTTGGACAACCATTTGTCTGAAGTGGTGTAGAGCTTCCTGCCTAAGCAAGGGGTTGGACTAGAAGACCTCCAAGGTCCCTTCCAACTCTGTTTTTGAATTCTAATTCTCCAGCCAGCATACATTCCAAAAGTTGCCCTCCGCTAGGTTTTAAAAGTGGCTGGGATTGAAAAACACAAGAATTTTACAGGGCACTTTTATTTCGGATATTGGCATACCAAATTTAAATGCCGAATGGTTTCGAGAATTCCTAATAATCCAGGAATCTTGGGAAATGCAAGGGATTATGCTGCGGCAAAACTTTTATTCAATGCTACCCAGCAATCATGTCAGTCCTTCTCATACAGGTGACTGTTTGGTCATTTGGTGACTGTTCAAAGTTACGACGACACCGAAAAAAGGGACGTATGACCGTTTTTCACACTTAACGACCATTGCAGCATCCTCACGGTCATGTGATCAACATTCCAACGGCTGGCAACTGACTCACATTTATGACCGTCGCAGTGCCCCGGCTGGGGTCAAGTGATCTCCTTTTGCGACCTTCTGACCAGCCAAGTTTAGGAGGAAACCACAAGCACTTCACAACCGTGTTACTAATTTAACAACGGCAGTTATTGACTCAACAACTGAGGCAAGAATGGTTGTAAAATGAGGCAAAACTCAATGTCTCACTTAGCAACAGAAATTTGGGGCTCAGTTGTGGTTGTAAGGTGAGGACTACTTGCATTCCATACAGTCATGTAAAGTGGGGGGATTTGAGGAATTCTGGGAGTTGAAGTCCACCCCTCTTAAAGGGGCCAAGGGATTCTGGGAGTTGAAGTCCACCCCTCTTAAAGGGGCCAAGGGATTCTGGGAGTTGAAGTCCATCCCTCTTAAAGGGGCCAAGGGATTCTGGGAGTTGAAGTCCACCCCTCTTAAAGGGGCCAAGGGATTCTGGAAGTTGAAGTCCACCCCTCTTAAAGGGGCCAAGGGATTCTGGGAGTTGAAGTCCACCCCTCTTAAAGGGGCCAAGGGATTCTGGAAGTTGAAGTCCATCCCTCTTAAAGGGGCCAAGGGATTCTGGGAGTTGAAGTCCACCCCTCTTAAAGGGGCCAAGGGATTCTGGAAGTTGAAGTCCACCCCTCTTAAAGGGGCCAAGGGATTCTGGGAGTTGAAGTCCACCCCTCTTAAAGGGGCCAAGGGATTCTGGAAGTTGAAGTCCATCCCTCTTAAAGGGGCCAAGGGATTCTGGGAGTTGAAGTCCACCCCTCTTAAAGGGGCCAAGGGATTCTGGGAGTTGAAGTCCATCCCTCTTAAAGGGGCCAAGGGATTCTGGGAGTTGAAGTCCACCCCTCTTAAAGGGGCCAAGGGATTCTGGGAGTTGAAGTCCACCCCTCTTAAAGGGGCCAAGGGATTCTGGAAGTTGAAGTCCACCTCTTAAAGGGGCCAAGGGATTCTGGAGTTGAAGTCCACCTCTTAAAGGGGCCAAGGGATTCTGGGAGTTGAAGTCCACCCCTCTTAAAGGCCAAGGGATTCTGGGAGTTGAAGTCCACCCCTCTTAAAGGGGCCAAGGGATTCTGGGAGTTGAAGTCCACCCCTCTTAAAGGGGCCAAGGGATTCTGGGAGTTGAAGTCCACCCCTCTTAAAGGGGCCAAGGGATTCTGGGAGTTGAAGTCCACCCCTCTTAAAGGGGCCAAGGGATTCTGGGAGTTGAAGTCCACCCCTCTTAAAGGGGCCAAGGGATTCTGGGAGTTGAAGTCCATCCCTCTTAAAGGGGCCAAGGGATTCTGGGAGTTGAAGTCCACCTCTTAAAGGGGCCAAGGGATTCTGGGGTTGAAGTCCACCCTCTTAAAGGGGCCAAGGGATTCTGGGGTTGAAGTCCATCCCTCTTAAAGGGGCCAAGGGATTCTGGGAGTTGAAGTCCACCCCTCTTAAAGGGGCCAAGGGATTCTGGGAGTTGAAGTCCATCCCTCTTAAAGGGGCCAAGGGATTCTGGGAGTTGAAGTCCACCCCTCTTAAAGGGGCCAAGGGATTCTGGGAGTTGAAGTCCACCCCTCTTAAAGGGGCCAAGGGATTCTGGGAGTTGAAGTCCACCCCTCTTAAAGGGGCCAAGGGATTCTGGGAGTTGAAGTCCACCCCTCTTAAAGGGGCCAAGGGATTCTGGGAGTTGAAGTCCATCCCTCTTAAAGGGGCCAAGGGATTCTGGGAGTTGAAGTCCACCCCTCTTAAAGGGGCCAAGGGATTCTGGGAGTTGAAGTCCACCCCTCTTAAAGGGGCCAAGGGATTCTGGGAGTTGAAGTCCACCCCTCTTAAAGGGGCCAAGGGATTCTGGAAGTTGAAGTCCACCCCTCTTAAAGGGGCCAAGGGATTCTGGGAGTTGAAGTCCATCCCTCTTAAAGGGGCCAAGGGATTCTGGGAGTTGAAGTCCACCCCTCTTAAAGGGGCCAAGGGATTCTGGAAGTTGAAGTCCACCCCTCTTAAAGGGGCCAAGGGATTCTGGGAGTTGAAGTCCACCCCTCTTAAAGGGGCCAAGGGATTCTGGGAGTTGAAATCCACCCCTCTTAAAGGGGCCAAGGGATTCTGGGAGTTGAAGTCCACCCCTCTTAAAGGGGCCAAGGGATTCTGGGAATTGAAGTCCACCCCTTTAAAGGGGCCAAGGTTGAGAGGGACCTTTAGAGGGACCTGTGCTGCTCAGCCTTGCAGCTCTTGCCAAAAGGATTTCCCAATTTGGGGGTAGGGGGAGAACCGGATTCCAGCAAGCTTCCAAGATGTGCTGGGACTACACTTCCCAGAATCCCCAAAGGCCAGCCCAGCTTCCAATTGCCGACAGCCTGCAGCACCGGCCCTCTCTGGAGAGCGCCCAGTTGGAGAAGGGCTGATCAGGCCAGTCCAACCAGTCCGACTCCTTGTAAGGCGATTTCCTGGTTCCTTGTTTGCAACTCGCCGGTCGCGCAATGTTGCAGCCGGGACCCCCGCGGGGGATGAAGAAACCACCTTCCCAGCCCACCCGCATCCCCTGAAAGGAGGGTGGAGGGTTCCGACGTGATGCGGGACACGCGAGGAGCAGGGACCATCCTTTGGGGGTTGGGTCAGGACGAGCCCTTTTCGGGGGTCTCGTCCTCACCGTCTTTGGAAACTTGGGGACCGCGGTGCCAACCCCGCGTCTCCATCAATCGCGGAGAGGCGAGGAGGAGGCGCCGCTCTCCATCCAGCTGGGCGTCCCGGCGCTGCCACCGGAGGGGAAACTGAGGCAGGACTCCCTGCCCTGCGGAGCCAGCCGCCCCCGGGCCGGCGGGGAGGGAAGGAGGGACCGGCGGAGGCGGAGTAACCCAACTCAACCCAGCTCAGCTCAGATCAGATCAGCCCGCCCGGGCGCGCCGCTGCAGCCGCCAGCAAAACCCACCGCCGGGCCGATGGCTCTGCCCGCCCGGCCGCCCGGCCGCATCTCCGAGGCCGAGATGGCTCTTTACTACCAGCTGCTGCGAAGCGCCGCCCGCGCCGAGGTTTTGGCTGGAGCCGGTAAGCCGTACGGGGTAGGGGGTGGGGTGGGGGGGTGGAAGCGCATCTCTGCCCGGCGAAGAAAGAAGGATGGAGGCCAGGTGGGAGGGGGGTTGTTGTGTGAGAGGGGGGTTTCCTATCTCGTTTTCCCCTCTCCTCTTTATTTCTCCTGTTCGGCATCCCCTGTCTATAGAGATTTGGGGGGGCTGCCCCCATCCCCATCAAAGGGAGAGAAGGGGGGAGGGAAGGAGAGAGGGAAGAGACAGAGAGAGGAGAGACAGGAGGGAGAAGGAGGGAAAGGAGGAAGAGAGGAGGAGAGAGAGGAGGGAGAGGAAAGAGAAAGAGGGAGAGGAGGAGGAGAGGAGGAGAGAGAGAGAAGGAGAAAGAGGAAAGAGAAGGAGGGAGAGGAGGAGGAGAGAGAAGGAAGAGAGGAGGAGGGAGAGGAGGTGAGAGAGGGAAGAGGGAGAGGAAAGAAAAGGAGGGATAGGAGGAGGAGAGGGAGAAGGAGAGAGAGGAAGGAGGGAGAGAGAAAAGGAGAGGGAAGGAGGGAGAGGAGGGAGAGAAAAAGAAGGAGAGAGGGGAGAGAGAAGGAGGGAAAGAGAGAAGATCAGAGAGGAGAGAGAGAGACTGCCCGCAGAGAGGGCACTGCATGCCATAGGTCCACGGCCCTAGATGGTTGATAGCAGTAATGACTTATTGCAGATTTATTCTTTAAACTGTGTTTTACTCTTTAATCTTAATGCACAAGGGTGTGTCGAAAGGATGCACGTATTTATTCTTCCAGGCTCATTAGTGTTCAACAATCTCCTTGATCCCGATTTTGAGACGCCTTGGACACATTCTGGAAAAGAAAGCAAACTAAAACTTAACAGGAGGGAATCCTCAGGTTTGAGGGGAACCCCCCACCCCCAAGATCTGCAGAAGCACCAAAAAAAAAAATCATTTTACATCTACAAATATAAGAACAATATAACGAATGAGCTGGAAGGGACCTTGGAGGTCTTCTAGTCCAGCCCCCTGCTCAAGCAGGAGAACCTATAATATTTCAGATAAGTGACTGTCCAGTCTTTTCTTAAAAACCTCAGAATCCAAAATGGTTTTGGTGGGTTGTTGTTGTTTTTTTTGGCTCCAAATGGAGGGTTTATTCCTGGGCAGGAGGTGATGTGGGGGTGGGGTGGGGCCCAGAAAATTCAAAAATTTACAACAGGTGGTAGCTGGAATCCTAAAACAGCAGCAGCAGTTCATGCAGCAGAAGCGAAGCGATTCACGTCCAGATGTTTTAATCCATTTTTAATTACTCGGTTGCAAATGCCTGAGTAACCGCCAGCAATTTTTCCCCAACATCTTGGCAAACATCCAGCAATTTCTTCTTCGACCACAGGGAGGTGTGGAAGGTGCTACTTTTCTCCCCAAATTAGAGGCCCTTTTTTTGCAACCGATGAAAATCCAGTTTGACTTGAAGTAATTAAAACTCTTCCCCTTTCATTTGGAAACCCATTAGAGGATTAACGTAGGGAGGGTGAGGAGGGGGGGGGAATTAATTACGAAACCTATTTGGGAGCCTAAGGCTGTTAATTTAAGAATCCCAGGGTTGGATTTTCCTTAAGATTAATTTTTCTTTTATTTTTTCTTTGGAAAGGAGAAACCTTGAAGATTAATGAATCGTCCTGCAGTTTTTGTCTCTAGGATTGCCAATTTAATGGGTATACATTGAATAGAATAGAACAGAATTCTTTATTGGCCAAATGTGATTGGACACACGAGGAATTTGTCTTGGTGCAGATGCTCTCGGAGTACATAAAAGACAATATACATTCCTCAAGAATCATAAGGTACAACACTTAATGATAGTCATAGGGAACAAATAAGCAATCAAATTATATTAGGAAACAGTCAATATAAATCTTAAGGATACCAGCAACAAGGTTACAGTCATACAGTCATAAGTGGGAGGAGATGGGTAATGGGAACGATGAGAAGATTAGTAGTAGTACAGTCTTAGTAGTTAATCTGATAGCGCTGAGGGAATTATTTGTTTAGCAGACTGATGGCGTTCAGGAAAAAACTGTTCTTGTGTCTAGTTGTTCTGATGTGCAGTGCTCTATAGCGTCGTTTTGAGGATAGGAGTTGAAACAGTTTATGTCCAGGATGCGAGGGGTCTGTAGACTGTGTGAATCAGTTGTGTTGTGTTGTGTTGTGTGTGTGTGTAAAGTGTGAAAGTTGGTTTTTGAGCTTTTTGTGGCTGTGTGAGGTTCCTGCTAGTTGTTGTTGTTGTTGTTGTTTTTATTTGAATTTATATCCCGCCCTTCTGCGAAGACTCAGGGCGGCTTACACTATGTCAAGCAATAGTCTTCATCCATTTGTATATTATACACAAAGTCATCTGGGTCCTCATTATATTATGGGGCCCATTTTGGGTGAAGTGCAGCTGCTTTTACATTGTGTGTGAGTCAGTTGTGTTGTGTTGCGTTGCATTGTGTTGTGTTGTGCGTGTGTGTAAAGTGTGTAAAGTGTGAAAGTTGGTTTTTGGTATTTCTTATTTTTTGTATACTTTGTTTATTATTTTTATTATTTATTGTTATTGGCCACACCCACCCAGTCATCTGACCACCAAGCCACACCCACCAATTAAGCCATGTCCACAGAACCGGCAGCAAAAATTTTTAGATTTTACCCCTGCGCCATGGGTGTTGTTCTTGCAAATGTCCCAGCCATTTCTACAAACAGCTCAATGGAGAAACATGGATGGGGACAAATTCCAGAAGATCATTTGCCTCCAGAAGCTGTGAATGCTCCAACACTGGAAGTTTTTAAGAAGATGTTGGATAGCCATTTGTCTGAAGTGGTGTAGGGTTTCCTGCCCTAAGGAGGGAGGTTGGACTAGAAGACCTCCAAGGTCCCTTCCAATTCTGTTCTTCTATTCTATTCCATTTACAAAGTGTCGTGATTCAATCAGCAGCCCATGGAAACAGAAGAGTCATGGATCAACTCTTGAACGGAACCTTGACTTGGAAAGTTTCTTGGTGTACAGCCCATATTGGGACCTCTGGTGGCTCAACAGATTAATGCAGTCTGTTATTAACAGCAGCTTGCTTGCAATTACTGCAGGTTCAAGTCCCACCAGGCCCAAGGTTGACTCAGCCTTCCATCCTTTATAAGGTAGGTAAAATGAGGACCCAGATTGTTGGGGGCAATAAGTTGACTTTGTATATAAATATACAAATAGGATGAAGACTATTGCTAACATAGTGTAAGCTGCCCTGAGTCTCCGGAGAAGGACGGGATGTGTGTATATATATATATAGCTTGTTTCCCATTTTCCAAGGTTTTTTTTTTTTTAAGGATATAATATTGCTTTTGTCTACAATATTTCAAGCTGTATTGTCTTCTATCTGCCCTGTGGGGAAAAGCTTGGGTTTTTAAAAAAATTATTTTCCACTTAGGCTGCAGATCCCGAATATGGGAAGTTGTTCCATGCGCCTATAAAAAGAGCTTTTGTATTTGGAAATGGTGGCTCTGTGCTGCGCCCCGGAAATCATTTTTGCCCATTGTAAGAATTATTGTTCAGTTTCCCGAGGCAATAAAGACATCTCGTCAGCACTCTAATTGAGAAGTCACATATCAAAAATGTAACCCAACAAGACAGACACAGACTTCAGAGGATAATTAGAACTGTAGAAAAAAACAATGGCTACCAACCTGCCTTCCATTGAGGATCTGGATACTGCACCAGTCAAAAAGAGGGCTGTGAAAATATTTACAGATCCCTCACATCCTGGACATAAACTGTTTCAACTCCTACCCTCAAAATGACACTTACAGAGCACTGTACATCAGAACAACTAGACACAAGAACAGTTTTTTCCCAAAGGCCATCACTCTGCTAAACTAATAATTCCCTCAACACTGTCAAACTATTTACTAAATCTGCACTACTATTAATCTTCTCATCATTCCTGTCACCCATCTCCTTCCACTTATGACTGAATGACTGTAATGTTGTTGCTGGTATCCTTACAATTTATATTGATATTGTTTCCTGATCGCTTATTTGTACCCTATGACTATCATCAACTGTTGTAAGTGTTGTACCTTGATGAAGTTATCTTTTCTTTTATGTACACTGAGAGCGCATGCACCAAGATCAATTCCTTGTGTGTCCAATCACACTTGGCCAATAAAAAATTCTGTTCTATTCTATTCTAAATGTCCGATGAGAGTTGTTGCAAATTATTGGCTTGTGCTGGCCAACATCTGGTCTCTGGTGCTGATTGGCTGAATTGACATGACGTCATGGAATGTTCGGTTTCTTTGGGAAGATTTTTTTTTGAGGGGTGGGGAGAGGAAAGTGGAGTGAATGGAGAAATGCGTTGGGGGCTGAGAAAAACAAAAGAAACCCAGAAATGAGGATATGGATGGTGGGCACTGAGCAGACAAGGGAGTGAGTTCAAATTCAAGTCCAGATTTATTTAGCTACGGTGAACCATCAGCAAAAATATATGAAAAACTCAGAACTGGCAGCCAAATACAAGACAGAAAATATAACAGGCATATAAAACCTTTTTTTAAAAAAAAAATTAATCCTAAACCCTGGAGGAACAGAAAGCTTGAATAAATTGCAAGAAAAGAATACAAAGCATTGGATCAAATAGAAATGGGGTTAAAAAAAAGAATGCAGTAAAATAAGGCAAAAGGGATAAGGGAGAGAAGGGAAGGGAAAGGAAAGGAAAGAAGGAAAGGGAAGGGAAGGGAAGGGAAGGGAAGGGAAGGGAAGAAAGGAAAGGAAAGGAAAGGAAAGAAGAAAGGGAAAGAAGGAGGGAAGGAAGGAAGGAAGGAAGGAAGGAAGGAAGGAAGGAAGGAAGGAAGGAAGGAAGGAAGGGAAGGGAAGGGAAGGGAAGGGAAGGGAAGGGAAGGGAAGGGAAGGGAAGAAGGAGATTGGAAGAAGTAAGAGTAGAGATGGACAATCTCCAGGAAGCCAGGATCTGCCCATAACATTTGGTGGAGCTGAAGGCCATCTCACAAGTGGGCAAAAGTGATTTTTCTTAAGTGTGGGTTTTGATTTTAGGCCTTAAATTCAAATATTATATATATATATAATATAATATATATTCAAAATATTAAATATTTTGGCCTCTCCCTTCCTCCCAATGGCTGGAAGGTTTCAAGGACAGACCTTTTAGGGGATTCCCCCTCCCCAGACTCACAACCCTTCACTAAAGACACCCAGAGGATCATTAGGAGGGACTTGGAAGATCTTCCACCATACATAAAGGAGACAGGATGGAGGAGGAAAAAGGAGAAGGTGGCTAAACTGATTTCCAGCAGATTAGGAAGCCAGGGACAAGCTGTTGCTTTGTGACAGACATGAGGAACAAGATCCCAAAACTGCCAAAAGGGAAACTCAAGGACCCTGAAGCCATGATGAGGGTGAGACACATAGCCCGTTCATTCACACCCTTTGCATTGTTGTGTTTCCTAGAATCAGCTGCCCCATCGCGGGCCAAGGAGCTTGGAGATGACCTGAGAAAAGGAATTGCATTTCTTTCTGGTGAGTGGAATCAATTTTTTCTCCCCTCCGTGCCCATTAGAAAGTCTCTTTTGAGAGGGTTGGGCTGACGGTCAGAGCACACAGACTTTGTCTTCCAAGAGTCAGCACGCAGCTTGAGAAGGAGAGAAATGCATTTCGGAAAATGAGGAGAAGGTCCATCAGATGACTTGGCCTTAGCTTGTTCTCCAGGGGCTGAAGGTTGAAGATCAAGCCGTCTGCTGTCTCCCTTCTTATGGGTCTCATAATCATCTGGGGCCCA